>NC_056746.1:949394795-949457295 GCF_019279795.1 Protopterus annectens | reverse complement strand
TTGATGTTTTTAATCGTGTACGTTTCCCCAATCAAAATGTAAGTACAAATTGAACATCAGCCACACTTAGTCATTCTGAACTTCATCTTCACATAATTACAGTTGCTGGTATTTAACCCTCCAGAATGGTTTTCAAATTACACCCTCTTTGAAAAATTAGATTTGTTTTTTCACCCACTTTTGACCCCACACTCCTATCATTCTTTAATATAATCCAATTTTTTACAAGAATATTATGACATCCCTCCTCTAGGCTAATAATCAAGGAGCTTCAATCCTCACCATGGACACCAGTGAGGGACAGTCACTTGGAACAAAAATAAATACACACAGTGTTTTCAGATGTAGCTGTCTGCACCAAGCACAATTTCCCTTAAAAGCACACAGGAAACACACTCCCATCCAGGGGCTGGGTATCTCTCTGTCTCACCAGCCCCCCAGTAAGACTCCACACTGACCACAGCTGTAGAGTTGAGTCCTCAGCCAAGTGTTCCAAGCCAAGTTCACCACCACCCTCTTTGTGAAACCAGTGGTCTTTGTCTCTGCTCCAAGTAGCTGACACACACACTCTTTGAGATTTGATTTTCGCATACACACAAACACCTGGGAAAGGCTGTCTCTGCCCAGACTATAAGGCAGATACTTCCACCATATCACTCCAAATTCAGCTACTCTAAGGCTCTTATAAGGGTACCCAATTATATGGAGTAAAATCAATATTAATACAAATGGTAGTATATAACCAATGCACAAATCTTTCAGGAGTGGCAGCAGTGTCACCAAATAAATATAAGTACTCACATTAAAATATTCTCTAAAAGATCAACCACAATGATAAGTTTAAATATATTTAATAATAAGTAATAAAAGAAGATCAAAATACTAAATATCTATTTACAATAAACATCAGAGTTTCAGTTACAGGAAATATTAAAAATAATGCAGATGAAAAGGTTCACACAGCTACAGAAAAACAATACTTAACTAATCTTGCTATATTTTCCTGACTAATCTAAAGAATTACTAGCCTCTAGTTCACTTACTAGAGCAAGGCAAGATGAAGTGGGCGAGTCATCTTCCTTCTTGTCAGGTTTCACAAACAGACTGCCCTGAGACCTCGGTTTTGTCTAGTATTAAAACATCATTTCAGTGCTGGATTACAGAATGACATCACATGCATCTGGCCACTTGAGTTCTGCTTTCCACACTACCCTCTTTACTAGAAACTGAACCAGAATCTTAGAAACTGAACCAGAATCTTGCACATATGTGTTACCATACACATAGAGCTTTGCTATGATGTTTTACAGCATCTGGAAGCTGTAAAACTATTTCAAAAAACTTCCACCCTTCCATAAGAGCAATTAGTTCACCTTTAAGGACAATACAGTAGGATTCCTAGTCCTGGTTTTTACAGACATTTTCTCTCTGGCTGCAATCAAAACTGTAAGATACAATCTTTATGGCCTAAACCACATAATTTAATTTTAGACTATTTTTCAAAGTTAGCTGGACTGTGTCTAACCTCTTCTCTTCCAGTATCCCATTACAATATATTCATTTCAATAGTTACAATACAGTGTGACATACAGGTGTATTTCTTCTCTGTTCAGCTGGATCCACTGTTGGTAACATTTTAACACAAGCAGCTTTACAAATACATTTTCAACACAAGCACATGTACAAATTGGTCTGATATACAAATGACATATAATTCTTTACAAAACTCCAGCTAGCTATGCAGGCATATGTTACACATCCACTACCCTACTTTCGCCTGGCATAGCTGGCAATACCTCACATCATCGCAAATGTTTTTAATTGTATAACTGTCAGTGCTATATGATGTGATCAAAGAGCCTCTGAACATCTTGTTACTATCATGTATAGGGAGCAAATCATTGAATCAGAATAAGGTGAATCAACACAAATAGGTACTGCATGTTCATCACATCTATTGATGTGACGTTCATATGATAATTTAATAATGGAACATAAAACCCATTTTTCCTTTTGTTAATTACCTTGTACATTAGTTCATTAACAAATAAGCTGGGATAACCTCTTGCCAAAAACATACCCATGATTATATCACATTCATCTAAGAAAGTATCAAAATTAGAGACCATCCAGGCTGCCCATACAAACTGGCATTTTATTACGGCATGCTTTTGTCTATGAGGATGAGCACTCATGTAATGAAGGTAAGCATTTGAGAATGTAGTTTTATGAAAAATTTGAGATGTATACTAACCATTTTGCCTATCTTTACAAAGCCAAATGTCAAAGTAAGCTATATTAGTATCATCAGATTCATGTGTGAACTTAAAGAACTGGTGGTATTATTAATAAATTCAAAGAACTTGCTCAACCTTTCATTGTTCCCATCCTAGATGATAAAAATATTGTCCAGGAACCATATGTACAGTTTGCAATACTTCAATGTAACCAGATGTAAATAAATATTTCTTCTCCCACTGTACCATCACAATGTTTGCTAACAAGCCACCACAAGGTGAACCCATAGCAATCCTTGATTTTTGAAAATGTATTTCCTTTCAAACATTACAAAATTGTTTTTAATACCATCTCAGGTAAACTCTCATATGTATTAATTTTCTGTTGAGGTAACGCCTTATTCTGTAAATATTCAACAAACCACAATAGCTCTGTATCATGGAGGATCACTATATAAGATCTGGAATGTCAATGGTGACAAATACAACATTATCACTGTACTTGAGGCTATTAATCTTTTTTCAGGAAGTCCCAGGAGTCCCTAAAAATCTTGGTCTTCTGCGATTCTAAATGTTTCAGTTTTTCGTCTAAGAAGGTAACTGTGGGGTGGGTGACAGAACCTCTGGCATCCATGATAGGTCTCATGGGGGGGGGGGGGCTGATGTATACCTTTATGAATTTTTGGGATGCCAAACATTTTTGGTACAATGGGAAACATGGTGTTCAAAAAGTTAAGCTTATCATGGTCAAGTTGAAGTTTAATAAACATGTTTAATTCACACTTAACTTTCCTATATGCAGTGCTCAATTCATTTAAAGATGAATTGACAAAAGTACCAACTGATAAATTAAACATCTTGCTTGAATAATCCTCCTTTGTCATAATCACAAGGTCACCCTCCCTTATCTGGTTTCATGATTCTTAAATCATGTTTAGCTAGATTGTTAAGTAACTCCTTATCACCAACAGTTAAATTGCCAAATTTCTTCATGTGCTTATGATTATTGTTATAACCAAGAACATTTCATAAGTCAGTTTCACACATTTTTTTTCAGAACAAGCTATAGTGGGGTGAATAGGTGAATCATAGGTGCTAGAAAGTCTAAGCATCCATACAACATCAGACATATTATTAAATAACACATTAAAGTTAAATTTTCTTGTAAAATGTTTAAGGTCCATATTAGTCACTGCCACGTGCATGTTTAACTGGAACAAATCTTAAACCCTGTGAAAATAGTTCTCTGCACTGAGTGTCAATAGAGTATGGAGAAAAATATAAATTTTAAACTCACCTTTTTCATTTGTAATAATTTTACAAACATTACCTTCGGCTTGTACAGATTTCAGAGTCCACATTTTCAATTAGTTCCACCTCTGATTCCTCTGCCACATACCACAATACATCCAACCATTACTAGGGAACAGGTCATCAATGTACTTTCCAAGGTTAAAACACTGCATTGATGGGCCTCGATAACATCCCAGGATGCTTACCAAATGGCATGAAACATGATTTCTCTGGTCCAGTTGAGTCACTTTTCAACTGAAGCTTGCAAGCAGTTTTGTGTCTATGGAATGGAAGATGGCTACAGCCATTCCTCCACACAAAGGAGGTCCAACCACTGATCTGGATAACCACAGGCCCATAAGGCAGACCAGCCTTATATATAAGGCCATGGAAAGGATAATGATGACATGATAAAAGAGGACACAACTAACCTGCAAACACTGGACCCAATACAGTGTGGCTTTCTTAAAAGAAGGACAGGTCTATTAAATCAGGTGGACTTCTTTGAGAGGGTTACCAAAGCAATGGATGAGGGCAAGACAATGTACACAGCTTACTTCAACCTGGCCAATGCTTTTGATACAATACCCCACTCTGGAATTATAGACAAGCTCACTAAATTAGGTATAAACTGTCTTATCACCCACTGGATAGCCAACTTGCTCATTAATAGAACCCAGGCAGGAGGTCAAAATATGTGAGGCCATCTCCACCAAGAGGCCAGTCATTAGCAGAGTACCACAGGGATCAATACTGGGACTGCTCCTTTTTGGCATCTATTTCTCTGAAGTGGAAGTAAATGTTGAAGGTTTATGACTGACTAAGTTTGCAGATGATTGCATGCTGAAAGTTATCATCAACTCCCACGCAGACACTCGCATTGTTCAAGAAGGCCTGTCTCTGACTAACAAATGGTGTCCAAAACCCATGGTGAAAAACTCAGTGCTAAGAAATGCATAACTGTACCCTTTGAGAAGTCAACCATCCTGGCTAACTGACATTTCCAGAGGATGCCAGAGAGCTTGTTTAATTGCTATATGTTCCATGCTGTATTTCCAAGATGCATGACCTGCTTGATATCATATCGTGACCATGCATCGGGAATAGTTTTGGCTGCTTTTCTGCATTGTGAGGCTAAAGAGGTAAGTATGTTAAGAAAAGCTGGGTTAAGGAAATTTGTATAATGGGAGGTGTTTCAGGTATTCCCAGTTACAGTTGTTGAAAAGTTACCTGAAAGTATGTTGAGAAAATTTCATTAAAACAAGTTACCACATTCTGTAATGACAGGTGTTCCAGGGGATATCATGGGGAGTGGGTGAGAAGTGACCTGAATGTCTCCTCATTAAAATTTCTTAGAATGAGAACTGTACTGTAACATGCATTTTATGTAATTATGTATTTTGCTGTGGCCACATACCACAAAGACAGAATGGTGGTCACTTAGTAAGTCTGGCATAATTCCAGAATGACTGATTTACTTGACTTTGCTTTCAGAAACCAATCTGGTAAACTCTCTTTACCTTGTCTGGTTAAGCAAGCATACAGATAAGATAAGTAAGACTGAAAATTAGCATTTGGGAGTTCTGCTGTAGCAAGTGCATTGTCTCCGAGTCAATGTTTAAGTTACACAGAATGACAATGTCATTTTCATGACAGTAGTTACACTTAACAGAAAGTCTTCAACAGTGATAGTATTTGGGTTGAAGGATATATATATGCACAGTACATATACACTGCTTTTCTGAATACCCAGTTTAAGGGAGGTTAGGAGGGTTTTGGCTTTGGGAAAAATGGTATATCTAATGCTATCTCAATAAGTTTTAGTTTGGCTGAAAATATTGCTACACATCCAGCCCTATTTTCTGTACAGTCTAATCTAATTATATCAAAGCCTAGAGGTAGTATTTTTTCATCTTTTACCTGGGATTTTACAAAGTACGTCAGGATAGAGCATTGCTATCTTGGAGTACAGTTCAGAACATTTTTAAAGATGTTCCAAACACTGATGTGAAATATTTTAAGCCAGGTATTTTGTTCCATGATAGTATCCATTAGTCGTTTATAGCTGTTGGACCCCAGTTTGGATGTATTTAGTTCATTTAGTTTTGATATAAGATCTTGTATTATGTTTTAAGATGGTGTTGGTGCTAGACTGGCTTCTCTTTGGAGTGGCAGAGATTTGTTGGAGGTATAAATACTTGGGTTTTAGGAGTTCAGTGGAAGTGCTGTTTTAGATTTGAAAGGTTATTTTCACAGAATTGCCAGGTATTGTTGTAACATAGAGAAGAGTATGAACTGAAAATGGTTAAGTTATTCCGAGGGTACAGTAGTAATTTGTTTGATGGGATTAGTACAGACAATGTATGGTTAGTTAATTAATAGCATTTCTGTGCTTTTTTCTCACTGCTTGCCAAGATACCCACTTGACCTTCAGAGGGACTCTGGAGTCCATATTTAATGATTGTCATAGAAGTCTTTAATAGAAGGTACTAATGCTGTATACAGTGACCTGTATGCTATAAGAGAAAGATAGGTGATGGATAATGTGTAAGGTAGCAAGAGGGAAGCTAAGATGAGATCGCTTGGTAAAGGATATAGGATGTTTCTGGTTGAAGGGAATGTCAATAGGGTGAGGTTGGATGTGTGGCAGATTATGGTTGGCTGGTTAGTTTGCTAGGTGTGAAGATCATTTTCTTATAAAGAAAATGATGCACAAATGAGTTGGATAGGGAGGAGAGAGAACAAAGAAGTAAAGGCAAGCAGAACATTCCACCTAGCAGCTCTATGACACAAAAACAATCCATGAATAATGTGGGCCAGGATTGATGAAGGACTACAAAAGGGGGTGAATACATGTGCTGCTTGACTAAAGTCTAAACAGGTGGTAGATGTGTGACACAGGCTGGGAGCCTTGTGTTCTTTTCTTATATTTGGAGCTGAAATCTTGGATACTAAGGACTCAAAAAACATATCTGACATTAAGAGGTAATTTCTTAAATTCTGACTCTGATAAACAATGCCACAGTGTGTGATTGGGAGTGGAAGGCTTATGTGAGATGACTGGACTAAAAGGAAACTGAGCTACCTTTGTTCCCTTTCACAAATACATGGAGGACTAAAGGAGCTAAAAAGGGGAGATCTGTGTTAGAGCACATCAGATTCAGTAAAAGGACAATCCAGAAAAGTAAATGAAAGTATGCAGATGAAATCTGATAAAAGCTAGCTGTCAACTGTCATTACTAAATATCATTTGCAATTTTTTTCTATTTAGGAAAGTCAGCTTTAAACAATGAGAATTGTTCTAAAATTTCATAGTTTCCTACTAGGCTATTGACAGTGAAGGATCTTTAGAATCCTATGTATGCAGTCCCATAAAGTTATTTAGCCCTTGAAATTTAAATTTACATATTACCATTTTCCATAAGGGGCAAGGGGTGCTACTCCAGCATGAATTTATGGTTTCCCATCCATTTATCCAGATTATGTTTGAATAGTGTAGGAGAAGTACTCTGGTTTATTTGGAGAAGGAGATTCCAAAGAAGTGGAATTCTCTGTAATACATATCTATCCCTCCAACTTATTCTATTTATGTTCAAAAGAGATGAAGATCTCTCTTGAGCAAGTGTTTATGCCTCCATTGGACTTGTGAATTATGGTAGGTCTGTCAGGACAGGATCTGTTGAGGCTCTGTATGTGAGGCAGAGAAGCCCCTTAGCAGCCTTTTTAATACTGAGAAGAGGAACCAGTCTTTGAGATGATCAGTGTACTTCTTATGATTTAGACTCTTGATTTTCTTGGTGAGAAAATTATATGAGTGTTCAAGTTGTGTCAAGTGTTTGGGCACGCACATGCCAAAAGGGGCACTTACAATTCAAGCAGCCAAAGTAACTGTCATTTTAGATAATCCTTGCCAAGCATAGTTTAAAAAAGCAGTGTTTGGTTAGGTGAAAAAATAAACAAAAGTCAGTTGTCTATGTGCATGTCTGCATGCGTGCATGTTTGAATGTGTGCATGTTTGTGGAAGAGTGACTGAGGGGCATGCCTGTACCAATGTAATGCATGAGCCACAAGTTTTGACTCCCACAGGAAAGTGTTGACTTTCACTCACTGTAGTTAAGGGTGATTCAGAGAAATGCAAATTAGCTGATAATGAGGTCTTTCCTCATTGCAGCTAACATATCTGTGAATTGCAATTTCCTACAACACCACTGGTGGGGTTCTTTCTGAATCCCTGTAATTGTTGATTTTGCTTGCAGATATTATAAAAATGCAAGGGATGAAGAAATGTTTTGTGTCCAAACAGCATGCAGAAGAGATACATACAGTGTGTCAAGTTACATGCATCTGGAGCATTTCTCCCCGGGCCTCCGCTGAAAACAGGCTCTGTGGAACCTAGTCGGACTTTCCCGGTCAACAAAATGATAAATAAATAAATAAAATGGTGGGCCATTTCAGTGAAATATATCACATCCCCTAAGGCTCTGGAATTTTGAAGGTTGCTATGCTAAGAGTGGGGATGTAGGAACATCTCTCAGGTCACTAATTTCTTTATCAAACAGCATTTACTGAAGTGGTCCTTTGATGGGCACAGACTTGGCAGACAATACCACTTGCAGAAAACTTCTTATAAAAGGTAGAGATTAATTTAATAATCACATTAAGATAATGTACATGAGTATATGAGGCAGAATACTAGTCATTGTTTAGATGTTGAAAATTTCTAGGTCAATGAAATACATGAAAGTGACTTAGGACCATTTTTTTTTTTTGGTAAAATTTAATATAAAGAAGGACACACTAGTGTAGAAAGTCAAGAAGTTGAAGAGGTCAAGTTTCAAAACTACTTATTATGACTAGTTGAGGATTATGATAAAAAATATTTAGTGGTACAAAACAGAGGAATGACTGAAGAATGCAGACTGGAATAAACACCAGAATTTTACAGAAGAAATTTAAGAAAGTATACAATGTTTAAGAAATAATAGTATGGCTGTGTTAAATGGAGGGCCAACAGAAAGCTGTGAAGTGTTAAGGAAAAAGATGAAGAAGATACTGAGGAATCGATATAATAAGGTTTGTCAGAAATGAAAGCTTATGAATCTAAGTTATACGCAGATGCTATTTATTGTAAGCAACAAGCTTAGGGAACTTAATAACTGAAGGAGTCTGTGTGAATTGTAATTACAAAATTAAATGTGTTGACTGAAAAAGGTAGAAGTTGATGTTATACCTAAAGATCAGGTTTGGGATGAAAAAGGGAGGTCCAAGTCCAAACTTTAGGTGAATTAAGTGATTTTTTTAAGAGTACGGAAAAAGATACATGGCAATATTATTGCTTTTGAGGACATTAAGGCCTTTGATTAATGATTTTAGGCAAGAGTTCATAGTCTTGGTTACAGCACACAATGGCAGGCCACAAAAGTTACGTGCATTAGTAAATGGGGAGTAATCAAAGAAGACTTGATGAGGTGTAGTCCTCTTCCTGGGCTGTCTTTTTAAGTTCTACATTACATGCTAAAATAATTATTCATTGCTGGACTGCAATGAACCGAATGGCAATATTAACGGAAGATGATATAAGTGGAAAGCAGCTGATGTCTGCATATGTACATAATATGGCTAGTTTTGCTAAAGATTTGATGTCAATAAGGGAAGTAAAGAGAATGATAGAGAAACATGAATGATAAAAATGAAGTTTTTTTCTTTGCATGAAATGTACAAATGTGTGAAGAGACTGATGAGAGAATAATGAATTTAGGATTGCAATCTGGACTGAAGACAAAAGGAAGCAGAAAAAGTGAAGACATTTATTAGGAAAGGTATTGTGTATAGCTGGAAGGGATAAAATGTTATTAAGTCAGTGAATATTATACAACCTAGGTATTTCAGTATACATATACCCTATATGATTACTTGTTAATTCGATGTTGGTTTCGCAGGAGTAGGGACTGTGAGATGATCCCTCTTAAGAGGACTTGTACCCTTAAGTAAGGAATAGGGAAAACTAGAACTGGTAGATGTTATAGGTTTTGTAAGAGTAGTTAGGGTAACTGATTTGTGTAAGGAAAATGAGAAGACATAAGCATGTAAAAAGTTTATTTATGTGAAACAGAGTTGGCTGTTGTAGGAAAACACTTGGGGGGGACATCAGTAAATAGAAATTTCTTCAAAGAAGTGGAAAATATAACTAAAAGTTATAAAGGGAGAGACTAAAAGAAGTGGAAAAGAAAACTAAGACACAGAAGGGAAGGACTATTGAGATGTTTATTTAAGAAATTATGAGTGTGAAAGAAGACTTAGTAAAATGGAAGTTAGTAATGTATTAGGGAAAGTTAAACAGTTGTAGAATTCTTATAGAAGTTTAGGTCATTAATAGTGTTCAATAATATATAAATAGTATTTGGGGGAGATGATACATTTAAAGAAAGAAATGTCGTGATTGGTTGGAGACACAGAAGCAGAAATAATTCTGTGACTACAGCTTTATTAATGTTTCCAGGAAATATTGATTAATAGTTGAGGCAGAAATGGGCAAAGTAAGAACATGGAAAATTACATGGCGCAAAATAGGTGCAGCTTATTTAGGATTGTACAAAAAAGTTTAGAAAATGAATCTGCTAGTAAATTTTATTTGGGGGTAAGTGGGATCATGCCCTGTTTGAAACACGTGGGCATTGCTTATGAGGAACTGATACAGATATAGACTAAAGTTAAAATATATTTGTAGATGAATTATGTGGGGAAATAATAAATGTTTCTAAATGCGTTGGTTGTGGGAGGAGTTGTTAAATGAGCTAATGAATAATGTGTGTTTGTGGTGGGGTTGATTGACATTGGCATTGGCATCAACTCACCTTTGTACATGGGTCGGGGTTTCAGATTAACAGTTGCCATTACCTAGAGCCACTGTTCACACCACATTGTGGTTCATCCTAATTGTCTTTTTAGAAGTATATTCAGTTATGCAATATATAAATATGGAAAAGGATAATTAGGGAATCTTTTTAATAAAATGTCCTGAACCTCTTACTACATTTCATCTTTAACATCTACCCAAACTATCACCAACACTGGCAGATGGAACCTGATTTAATATCTCTTCTAAGCATATATGATGAAGTTGTAGCAACATTTTATTAATAGAGATCATGCATCTAGTTCACTTGTGCAAGAGAATTCACAGATATTCCTTGTGGCCAGTGCAGCAATATAAACACAATAGATCATTATTGGAGTATACCTGCAACCTGTAAAAACAAATTTTATGCAGACTTTCCAGTACAACTGTGCTAGTGTGTATATACACTTTTTTCTATTCCAGATATATTATTTATTTACCTGTATTCAGTTTTTCCTAATTCAGGTTGCTGTTGTTATGGTAGCTTGTTAATTCCATGCATAACTGCATCTCATGAATGTTTATAGTTATTGGTATTTTTAACGCATATAATGTTTTTATATACAGTAGAATCTAAGACTGAAAACTCTGTTATATTCTATTGGTTATGTTAACAGCTAGCTAATACAGGATAACTTATTATGTTAATTCATTTTTATAACTTACTATATCTGAGGTTTTGTTTCAAAATGCATTGTGTAACTGTAGAGCTTTTCTCCCCGGGCATCTTCTGGAAAAGGGCTTTGACTCAGTCTGACTAATCCCGGTCAACAAATGTCAAATAAATAAATAAATAAATAAATAATAATAATAATAATAATAATAATACAAAATAAACAATAAAATAGACTCCCAAAAGCGACCACTTTGAGGAAATGAATACAAAAAGGCATTGATGACAGAGCTGAAGTATAAAGAACAAAGGAATGTACCTAAACATATCCTTTGGTACAAGGCATAATTAGAAATTTTAAGAAGATCTAAAGGTTGCTGATTCTACTAATGAACACTTTGGAACTTTGCACATTTATTTACTTGAGGCTGAATCAGTCTGAATTATTTCATGGAAAATCGGCATGTATTACCAGTTGAATTTTGCTGCAGTATAGTGTACAAATGACCATGTTGTTAGGAACTACGTATTTTAAAATTAATCCACAAAGTTAAATTCAGCTATTTGGAAACTAGTTCCAAGGCACTGCTTGCTAAATCACTGTGCCCATCTAAGCCATAGCCACATGAGAATACACTATCAGAACAAAATAATCATAAATATTGATTAGCCAGAGAATGGTAGGGCCTACAAAAGTGTCATCACAACAGATATGAGTAACTCCCAATAAAAGGTACAAAAAGTCCACACACTAGAAATGCGTGCAGACACCCAAGCTGTAAATTTCTATACTTTCTTATTAATACATTTACTAATGTGCTTGTGATTAATCTGATCATTTCAGTGATATACACATCTCAGATTATCCTTGCCTTCCATTTTAAAGATGTCTGAGGTTCTGTTTAGCAGCTCAGATCTTTTGACTTTTATCTTTTTTATCAGCCATGTATGTTAAAATTAACTGTTGCCGCCCCATGCTACAGTTTATCATTTGTTAGTAGAAGCAGGAGTTTTTCGAAGAATAGCACAGTTTACACAGGTTCTCAGCATAAAGTAGTTTACACATAGACTGTGACATTTTGAAAATCCATACGCAAACAAGAAAGCATAGGCCTGATTTATTAGTTTGTCTTATATTTCATTCTCTGGCAATATGTATAATTATATCACATTGTCCAGATTGTGGCTCAAAATGGTTGCTTGGATCCATCTGTAATATATGGGTAATAAACTAGTACACAAATGCAACAAACAAAAGTATTCCAACATAATCATTCATAATTTGCAAATAAGGAAAGGTTTTAGATTTAGTTAGTTAGTTAGTTAGTTAGTTAGTTAGTTAGTTAGTTAGTTAGTTAGTTAGTTAGTTAGTTAGTTATATTTGTTTACCAGAGTAATGCACGGATGAATAATGACCAATTTCAGGCTCAGCGTCAGTGAAATACAAAACATTTCACAAAAAAATACAGTAACATAAGCATTCTTAAAAGTCTCTAGATCTGTAATTATGCAAATGAAATGAAATGAACTCTTGAGAGTGTAGATTGCCAAGTCTCCTCTAAAATTAGTTCTGCTCTCAAAACCATTACTAAGGTTTCAAACCCACAAAACAAAATCCAGTAGGCTGTACATAGTTTTATTACCTGCTTTTACTGCAGCGATGACTTACTGCGGTAAAGCCCCATTATCAGCGAGCGTGAGTCATCATCGGGGGGTGGGTACAGGCAAGCACTCCCTATTTAAGGAAAGTGCTGCTGTTCTTGCATGCAGAATCTGTCAGCAGGCACATCATAGAATGAAAATAGAGCTAGCTGGCAGCAACTAGGTCGGAGGTCATGGTGAGGGCTTATCGACTGAATGGCGGCTGTTTAGTCATCTGTACAGTGCCGGTACTTTATACTATTATTTACTTAACTCTAAATAATGTATTTAAAAAATAAATAAATTTAAAACAAATGATTTTGAGCCATGGAGGGTGGATGGGTTGGGGTTACTTTAAAGTAAATAATTATTTATATATATATATATATATATATATATATATATATATATATATATATATATATGTGTCTGTGTGTGTGTGTATATATATATATATATATATATATATATATATATATATATATATATATGGGTCTACTTCATAACATTGAAATTTCATGACACTGAATTTCATAACACTGAGACCAAAACATCTAAATCCCAAAACAGTGAAAACCCAAAACATTAAAAACTCAGAACATTGAAAGTGTGCTTCACAGTGAATATGTAAATAACATCCTCTCCACCAATAACAACACATAACTAACAAACACAATTTCTACTACATTTCTGTAGGGGGGCAAGCCCCCCTGCACCCTCCACCCCACCATAAATTAAATATAACAACTCCAAGATTGCACTACAGTGGAAAAAAGTTAATTTCCTAACCTCACTGTATCACAATCACCGTACACAGAAACTTAGTAGAAAGTGTGTTTGTTAGTTAGGTGTTGTTGTAGGTGGAGGGGATCTTATTTATTTGTGCAATGTAGTTTTCAATGTTATGAAGCACACTTTCAATGTTCTGAGTTTTCAATGTTTTGGGTTTTCAGTGGTCTGAATTTCCGATGTTATGGTCTCAATGTTATGAAATTCAGCATTATGAAATTTCAATGTTATGAAGTAGATCCATGTATATATATATATATATATATATATATATATATATATATATATATATATATATATATATATATCATGGCAATAATTCATTTAAATCAATTAAAAATTATATTATTAAATATTATTAATGTCAGTCTGGCATATAATATATATATATATATATATATATATATATATATATATATATATATATATATATATATATATAGTGCTATTAAAATAAAAAAAACATACAGTACTGGCACAGCAGCCACTGTTAGACATGGGGGTGTTTTTTTAATGAAGCTGTTACACGACAGATCTAAAAGGTGAGTGGTCTCATATTAATAAAAAAATAGATCTATATAGCTATATATCCATAATTAAGTTAATAAACTAATAATTTCAAATACAGGAGTAAATTTATATTATGGGCATAGGGTAATATTAAGTTTATGTACTTTGGGGCAAGCTCCTGCACTCTGCTCATTTAAAGAATTTTATTAATCACATAAGAAATGCCTGGTAACATGTTGAACTATTAAAATAGGGGTGGGACAGTTAACATTTTATGTTAGGGCATATTTTATGATTGTTGGAATCTGTATGATTTTGCTGCATATGGTTTGCTTCTTTCTTTCAGTGGGGTTTTTAGTGCACTATCTGATGCAGTTTGCACTATGTTTTAATTAATTAGTCCAGATATCCTATCATATTTTGCTTTAGCATTTTGGAATGATGTATCAGTTGTAAAGGGAAGCTTATTTGGATCAGTAGCTGCATCTCGCTTTTATGGAAGGCTGATTTATTATGGGGGTAAATTTTGCAACCTGACTATGAGGAATCCACTCAAATTTTGTTTTACGTTCTAGTGGAGGTTGCCCGTAGGTTAAATTGTATTATATAATTATTTGTGTGATGGGATCTTGGGTACAATGATTTTATAATACATTTGTAATGTTAGTAGCAAACTTAATTAAGTTAGGCATGGCATTTCAGATAACCGATAATATACAATGTTTACTTAACATTTGATTATTAGGTTATACACATCCTTGGTTTTGGAAGTGTGGTTTTTCTGTAGGATATTTCATGGCATTCCGGAACCCCTGAAGCAGCTCACCTAGTTTTAGTCACAGTGGTATTTTCAGGGAAGGAGCAAAAAACATCCTGAAGGCTATGCATTCTAGAACCTCACAGCAGCACAGCAACCAAACATCTCATTATTTATGAGTGTGTGTGTGTGTGTGTGTGTGTGTGTGTGTGTGTGTGTGTGTGTGTGTGTGATAATTCTTTCTGTCTTTCAGTTTCAGCCATGGTTCAGTCCATTAAAGAGAGATGGTTGCATTTACTGCAGGAAGCACAAGACTTGCTAATTGATTTAGAAATGGTGGAAGCAGCTGAACTAAGCCTGAATTCCAGGAGGAGACCTTTGCTGGAACCAGGGGAAGGCACAGCTGTGGGACCAGTTCCAGCTAAAAAGGCTCAGAAAAAGGCAGTCAGAGATGCTTCTGGCCAAAAGGTCATCTCTCCCTGCTCATCTGACATATCTACTGAAGCACAAGGTAATGTCTCTGTAGGGGCTATAGGGCTTGATATTAGTGGTAGGGGTCAATCTGCTGATAATTGTTTAGAGAACTTTATACATTTTTTGCCTTAATAGGGTAGAATTCGGCTGTTTGACTTAGTCTTAGAGAGAAATTTTGCTGCCTCTACACCTTTGGGTCTGGGAGTGGGAGCCGGTACTGATGTTGACCATGTGGTGCAGTTACCTTTACCCATCTTGCATAGGGGATCTGAGGAGGTCATGCATTAGAGAGGGAGGTCCCATCCCAGCCACATGAATGTATCCCCCAATTCTTGTCCCCCATGGTTACCCTCAGCTTCACATATCACAAATCACCTGGCTCTCATATCATAACACATTTTCCCTCTAAGGTCAAAGATAAGATTATAAAAGGGGAGTTTGTAGATATATTTGATCTAGTAGATAATGAGGGTATAAAGTGTATACTGCACACTGATAAGACATCCAACAAGGACTTGATGGCAACCTTAGTGGCCATCAGGAAGAAGGCATCAGCCAGGACACCTGTGAAGAACTAGGATACTTGGTCTCTGGGTTTTGTGATATTTACAGGCATAATCATGGAAAAAGGTCCCATCCTAGCACTGCCTTTATTAGCTTACTTTGTAGCCATAAGGGAAGCCCACCATGTGAAAGGGGGGTTTGAGGTGGTTGAATTATGATCAGAGCTTTAGGAAGCTGAAAGCCCTTGATAGTTCCCTCAGGTGGGAATCAAGGCACCCTGTCATATGGCTCAGTGCCTGATGGACAAGGAGGTGCCTATGGGCAATGAGAAAGGGGCTGCTAATACAGAATATACAAGGTTTTTCTGGGCAATCAATCAGGGTGAATGTGTCTGTCCTCCATGGCAATGTAAGCACTTGTGCTCAGTAGGTGGGAAGGGTCGTCCTGTTTCCAGATGTTGGGTCATGGTGCCAAAGGAAAAGGGGAATTTTTTCCACTTCTCAGACAGAGAGAGAGAGAGAGGGGTAAGAGGCAAACTCTTCCTTTTGTGCCAAGCCACCTTTTCATGGACACAGGGGCTTTGGGAGAAGACCCAAATGTGCCACACTGGGCTTATTCCCCCTGTTGTCTAGATAAGTTAACCTATTTACTGTCAGGTTATCTGGATCAAAGGGCAGTAGACACCCTTATTAAAGGTTTTTCCATAGGCTTTCTAATCCGCTTCACAGCCCCGATAGATTCCAAGTTAGTTAACAGTTTGTCATCAAGCAAAGGACATGAACACATTGCTGCTAGGCTAATAGAGAAAGACTGATGAGCTGGCAGGATAATTGGCCCATTTTCATGCCCTCCATGGTTTTTATTTAAAAATTCTCCTATCAGCCTGGTTCCCAAGAAACAGGAGCGTGAGTTCGGATTGATTCATCACTTATCTTACCCAGTGGGGTGCTCAGTCAATGATTTTATTGATGCCAAACTGACCAAAGTACACTACTCTTCTTTGGATCAGGCAGTGGAGGTCACCAAGGGCTATACTGATCCTTGTTTTTTTAAGACGGATATCCAATCTACTTTCTGTATTCTCCCTGTGAGCAAGAGGATTGGCCTTATTTAGGTTTTGAGTTCAATTGGAAAATATTTTTGGCACTGCAATGCCAACAGGTAGTGCTGCAACTTCTGCAATGTTTGAAATATTTAGCACAGCTTTACATTGGTTCTGGCAAAACAGGGCCCTGCCAGTGTGCAGTACAATATTTAGATGATTTTTTGATAGTGTGGAGGGTTAGGATAATGTCCATTTTCAAGCAGCTTTGCAGCAACTTGGCAGTACCCTTGGCTGATGAAAAGCCAGAGGGACCAAGCTGAGTACTGACTTTCTTGGGCTTAGATGTAGACACCACTGATAACTCCTGCAAGCTTCCTCCATCCAAATTTCAACAACTCCAGCAGTCACTTTGGAGATTTTTGTTCTACAGCAAAGTATGGGTAGAAGACATCATGCAGTTACATGGTTGTTGAATTTTCCGTGTAGGACATTTTCTTCAGGCAGAACCTTCCAACAGGTCATATCTGACTTGTTGAAAGGTAATAGGCCCAAGTACCACCTGGTCAGGTTGACCAGATGGGTTAAAGAGGACCTTTGGTTATGGTTTACATTCTTGAGTCAGTTTAACAGAGTTTCGTTTTGACACTCTCCTTGGACCACAGCCACCAACATTGAGCTGTTTACTGATGCAGCTGGGGGGGGTCCGGGGGGTTATTTTATGGGTAGCTGGTTTGCTGAAAGGTGGCTGTAAAGTTGGTCCATGGAGAGGAGGATGGACATCACATTTCTAGAAATGTTACACATCTGGGTGGCAGTGTTATTACGGAAAGATAGATTACACAACAGGAGGATCATTTTTCACTCAGAAAATAACGCAGTGGTTCACACTCTCAAAAAATCATTCTTCCAGGTCAAGGTAGGTCCACTCAGTCATCAGGTATTTAGGTTTCCTGAGTCTACAGATTAATTTGTTATTTTCATCTGTTCATGTCCCTGATCATCTTAATCCTATAGATGACAATCTTTCCCAGTTTCAGTTTGCCAGGTTTCACCTCTTGGCCAAGCATTCAGATTCAAAGGGTAATACAGTTCCTCCAGGAGTCTGGCTAGTTGGAGAAGACTAGTATTACTGGTTCTGGCAAATTCTTGGGCCAGCAACAATAGGAAAGCTTTCTCGTTGTCTCTCTAGGTTTTCAATACATTCTACAGGTCTTTGATCCCTGGTCCCAGGCCACGAGGAGTACAGTTTTTGCTACAATTTTTAGTGGCTAGGTCCACAGCAGGGGATTCACCTAAATCTCTCAGAGTATTCCTGTTAGCTTTAGAATGGTTGGAGCATTTTTTGGGCCGTCAGGCCTTGTCAGGACATTGGGTTAAGGAAAGAATATTTAAGGGCCTAGAGAACATGTGGGGACCTTCCCAGGATTCCAGAAAACCTATTGGGAGACAACTGTTTCCCTTTGTTATTCAAGGTCTTTACAGGACCATGGTGAATTTCTTTTGTTTTGCTCTATAGCCTGTTTGTTCACCTCTTTGTATGTGGGTACTTTCGTAGACAATGAACTTCGCCTTTAACTTTGTTGGGAGGATCTTGTTACCCACAGGGAGTTTGTCTTTATTTGGTTGAAGAAATCCAAGACCGAGCAAGTTGGAAAAGGTCAGTATGTGCACCTGGACAAGGCCAGTAGGTTAGTCACTTGCCCCATGCATTGGGTTAGTTTGTTATTTAATATTACCCCCTCAGAGAAAAGATCAGGCTTGTTTTTTGTGTGGGCCTCTGACAGACCTTTTAAGCTATCAGAGATTAATGCCTTTCTTAGGTAGGCCTTGGCCGGGAAAGGAATTCACCCACAACAATACTCCTCCTATTCCTTTCAGATAGGTCATACCTCAGACTAAGCCATGGAAGGGCAATCTGTGCAGGACATTCAAAGAATGTGAAAGTGGGTCTGTGATGCCCTTTTTGTCATACACCAAGCATTAATTTTTATTTCTATTGCAGGGAAAGAGGTGAGTTGACTCTTGGGGCATTCTTTTATTCAGAGAGCAACCATAAGAGGCATGGCACACCTGGCTGGTCACACAGGTTCTTTTGATAGTAACTCATGGACAGTTCATTCTTTTGGTTTCCCTGGTCTTAGTTGGTTTCAATTTTGGGAAATATGGCATAAGATTACAGTGAAAGAAGCCTTGTCTAGCCTTGTGTTAATTCACCTTGGGAGATATGATCTGCATCAAGCCCCTAATAAGATATTGTTGGACAGAATCTTATCTGATATGGGCTACTTGCAACAGCTATATCCAAAGGCAGCTTTCTTTTGGTCCACCATCATCCCTAAACTGTACTGAAAGGATACTAGATAGCCTAATGCTATTCAGAGAGTGAGGCATTTTCTCAACCACAGAGTCATGCACGCTGCTAGACAGATTGATTTTTAGGTGATTGAACACAGAGACAATGATAGACCTGAGCCCAATTTCTATGATTTGGACAATGTTCAGTTAAATAGCATGGGTTTTGATTTGTTTAATTTGGATATGGTTGTTGCTATTCAAAATTTTTTCAAAGTTTAACCTGCTTTATTTCATAACCTAGAATTTATTTGTGAGGCCATTGATTTGGGGGGAACTGCATGGCATACCAATTTGGCATCAGCCTTACAGCTTCACCCTCCCTTGTGCTCCCCACTGTTCTTGTTCAGCGACCCTGACTCTCCTCAAATTAGACCCAGATTTGACTGGTGGCCACATCAAGGGGTGTGTGGCTTGTACGTATGATTTAAAGGGGTTTGACACCAGGTACGAGGTAGAAAGGAAAACGTTTTTTCTTTGAAGTGGTCACTGGAACAGGTAGGTATATGTCAACCAGCTTGAGGTGATAGTTTGATGGTATTTGTTGATATGCTGCATATGAATTACTTATGGCATCACAACTGTTGTCCTTGATTGCTATATAATAAAAGGTTGTAAAGTCAGTCTGGTGTGTTTTATGACTTGGCTCAATGGACAAATCAGATTTAGTCACATTCATAAAACCAGCCAGTCACTGAGGGGGATGAAATTAACAAAAGAAAAAAAAGTGATTTTTCAGCCAGGCCTTCCCTGATCCTTAATGGCTTATAGGTTAGTAGATCAACATTAAAGACATCTCCACCCACACATTGAAAAAATATGCACTTCATTATGACTTAACGTTATGCATTATTAATGACTGAATCAGTCTGCATGGTTAGTGTTATTTTAAATGTTTTGAACTCCATAATGCCCTGACAGAACTGACATACTGTCAGGATTTTATTTACAGTCCTTCATCTTTCTGCAGCAGTGAAATTTGTTTCACCATAATACAACAAAGCCCAAGAACCATAACTTTAATTCTGTATCTTTTACAAATGTCTTAATTTGCTTTGCATTAACAAGAGGCTTTAAAAAGTCATTTTGGGTATATTTAGGACTTCTTCCTGACAGCATAGGTAACAAGCAGAGTTTTGCTATGCTTTTAGTTATATTCTCCAGTACATTCCCACACCATACCCCACAGTATCCATCCATCCATCCACAATCCTCTTTTCCGATTTCTTGCACATGGAGTCAGGGTGTCACTTCACCAGTCGCAATCATCTAGAGCCAAGGTTTACACCACCAGGTGGCTAGTCCCGCCGCTGTAATTCTTCCACATGAACAAGTAAATAAATCCACTGGAACCACTTGGCACAAGACTCAAACTCAAATTTATTAACAACGCAACTGCATAGTTTCACTAAAATAGCTTCTTCAGGTTTTTTTATACCTGAAGAAGCTATTTTAGTGAAACTGTGGAGTTGGGTTATTAATAAATTTGAGTTTGAGTCTTGTGCCAAGTGGTTCCAGTGGATTTATTTACTTGTTCTTTTGGACCATTGCTTGTTTTTGCTGGATTTATCATTGGTTCTGCTTGATTTTATTCTGTTTATAATTCTTCCACACCACACACTCACACCTATGGCCAATTTAGAGTGTCCAATCCACCTACTGCATGTCTTTGGAATGTGGGAGTAAACCTGAGCACCCAAAGGAAATGCACATGAACACAGGGTGGACATGCAGACTCTGCACAGAAGAAAACCCTGCCAAGAATCAAACTGGGAAACCTCTTGCTGTGGGGTGACAGTGCTATCCACTGTGTCACTGTGCCGCCCAACAGTATATTG
This sequence comes from Protopterus annectens, assembly GCF_019279795.1. Taxonomy (NCBI): domain Eukaryota; kingdom Metazoa; phylum Chordata; order Ceratodontiformes; family Protopteridae; genus Protopterus; species Protopterus annectens. Next base: position 949,436,344 of record NC_056746.1, on the reverse strand, counting down.
CTAAGCTATGAAGTGACCTCTTATTCTTCTGGCTGACACTCTCACTTATCTGCATCTGTAGGCTTCTGTCAACATTATAGCACCTAGTCTGGATTAAAAGCCCATATATGTCATGCAGGCTGAGACAAATTTGAATTCTAAGTCTTTTCTTTGAGAGCAACTTTCCCAAACAGACACAGTAGCTGAACATTTGATAAGCTTTAAATTCCAGAACATTTAAGATCTTTTTATTTATTTATTAACTCTACATCTCAGTGGTAGGGGAAAAAAATGTCACAGTAACCCACATCCTCTCACTGAATCCAGCTAATGTTTCAACAGGATTGTGCTTCATTCACCTGCATGTTTACACCCACAAATTCTTGCACAGAACAATGCAAGATTTTATTTGCATAAATCTTAACTGAGGTGTTAGCCGTCTCCTGTGCATGTGTTCTTGTGTTGAAAACATTGATGAATTAAGAGGTAATTAGTTCTGCGTTTGAATTTAGCTATATAAAACTGTTGTTACGGGTGAAAATCATGGATGAAGTAAAGGGGATAGGATGGCTGAGCCAACCTTCAACTTAAGATCTGCTCTCTGAGCAGCCAGTGCAGGAACTACACCATAGACGCAATATTCAACACTGTCTTAGCGTGGCAAAAGCTCAGAAAATCAATAAAGGTTGCATAATTTTGACTTGTATGTCTTCCTAATAAAACATCCTAATAAACCATCTTCATTTCAGACAAAACACAGTATCTGTATTTTATCATAATTCCTCCTTTATCTATTGGCTACAATGTATGGGGACATGCAAAAGAAAAAAAGTAACAGCTGTGGTTACAGGCAATTGAGTAACCACAAAACAGTGCATTTCCTAGATTTTAATCTGAAGCAGCTTCACATCTGAGCTGTAAAGTCAGTACTTCCACCCCAAAACCACACCCTGGGATTAAATTTAATCAGCTCAAGTGCAGAAAGATTACTGTTGAACAAAACATACTGCATTTTTTCATCTTCAGACTGCAAATTTTAAGATCAGAGAAATGATACTGTCATGGTAAAAGCAGCCAGCGGCACTTAAGTGATACAATTTATCATCTTTGTCATTTAATTATTTAAATGTTTTTGTTAGTTGTCATCTTAAAGAGGAAAGGAGATGTCCATACAAGAAAGCAAGAGTAGAAATATCACTTCAAACATAGAAGGACAGTCAAAACACACCTACTGGAATAGCTCGTCTTTCATCTTAACTGCTTCATGGCTATAATGATTTATTTTGCTTCTTTGTTTTCTATAAGGAGCTGTTTATCCTGTGTGGTACTTTTAGCAGGTTTCAGTGTATTCAGTCTAGGGATAAGTAAACATAAATAAATGGACGAAAGGATTAGCTGATAGGTATCTAGACAAAAATGTAACATATGGAAATGCAGAAATATGTACCAAAGTATTTAATTATGAAAAATAAAATATGATATGCATAGCTCAAAATATTTAATTGCAAGCTTAAGCCATTACGTTGCATTGGTGTCTGGTTATAAGTCAGTTTGGGCTGATTTTTTATTTAAGTGTGTAGTCACTATTCTTTTATGTAGGTATCAAGTCATTATTCCATGTGTGTGGATGCAGCCCCTGCTTTGGTCCTCTAGCAGTGATAGGTCCACAGAACACAACACCAGTGATGTGTTTAGGAGCAAGCTGCTGTTGTTAGAAGATTAAAAAGACAGACTTCCTTGAGACTTTTTATGAATGTGAAGATTGCTAGAGATACTAGCAGTATCAGTAGGAGGGTAACTCCAAATGTTACTGGAGGAAGAGCACTGAGCAGGGGCAGACAACACTATGTGATATCCAGAGCAGCTGAACATAAATGCTTATGTATATGGTCTTATATTTCTCTCTACTATATACAAGTGTTTGTCAATTTCTAATGAATGATCAACACTGCATGTACCCAAGCAAGCTATGTGCATGCTCTGTTTCTAAATGATGTTTATGTAAGCTATTGCAAAGCTTTTTCTCTCCTGTATGTACACGTTCCTATACCTTGCATTCTGACATGTAACTGTATATGTATAAATATATATATATATATATATATATATATATATATATATATGGGTCTACTTCATATGATCGAAAGACCATTTGACCAAAACCCATTTGATCGAAAGTTCATTTGATCAAAAAACAGTATTCAAGGCATAAAACTGGGATTTGTCCCCCTCCCCAATGTTGTGCAACCCTGGAGTTGGTATATATAGTTATGGGGTTGTGAGGGGTGCAGCCTCCCACATTGGGGGGGTGAAGCCCCCCACCCAGTTTCCTTTAAAAGAAGAAAATAAAACAAAAAGTACAGATTTTAAACAAAAATAGGTGGGGGGCTTTGCCTCCCACACCCCAAATGGGGGGATGCACCTCCCACACCCCCTAACTATATATACCAACTCCAGGGTCGCACAACATTGGGGAGGGGGACAAATCCCGGTTATTTGCCTTAAATACTGGGTTTCGATCATATGAACTTTTGATCAAATGAGTTTCGGTCAAATGGTCTTTAGATCATATGAAGTAGACCCATACATATATATATATATATATATATATATATTGAGCTTTTCTCCCCGGTTCACCACAGAAAAAGGAGTTTATCCCATTAGGACATTCCCAGTAAACTAAAATAAATAAATAAATAAGAAAGCAAGACCTTTGTCATGATGCCAGTAACTTAGAACATTTTTGAAGCATTCTCTGTTATCAGCTCCATCATCAAAGAGGGCAGAAAATATATTTTTGTCAGTCTAATCTATATTATTTCCAGAACAGCACTGTATAAATACATTTATTATAGTATCTTTTGATAGCTTACTTATACCAGTGTCAAGATAATGAGGTAACTATAAATAATGAGATAACTATAGATAATGAGGTAACTGTAGATAATGAGGTAACTATAAATAATGAGATAACTATAGATAATTAGGTAACTGTAGATAATGAGGTATATATAGATAATAAGGTAACTGTAGATAATGAGATAAATATAGATAATGAGGTAACTGTAGATAATGAGGTAAATATAGATAATGAGGTAACTGTAGATGATGAGGTAACTATAGATACTGAGGTAACTGTAGATAATGAGGTAAATATAGATAATGAGGTAACTGTAGATAAAGAGGTAAATATCGATAATAAGGTAACTGTAGATAATGAGGTAAATATAGATAATGAGGTAACTGTAGATAATGAGGTAACTATAGATAATGAGGTAACTATAGATAATGAGGTAACTGTAGATAATGAGGTAAATATAGATAATGAGGTAACTGTAGATAATGAGGTAACTATAGATAATGAGGTAACTGTAGATAATGAGGTAAATATAGATAATGAGGTAACTGTAGATAATGAGGTAAATATAGACAATAAGGTAACTGTAGATAATGAGGTAAATATAGATAATGAGATAACTGTAGATAATGAGGTAAATATAGATAATGAGGTAACTGTAGATAATGAGGTAAATATAGATAATGAGGTAAATATAGATAATGAGGTAACTGTAGATAATGAGATACATATAGATAATGAGGTAACTGTAGATAATGAGGTATATATGGATAATGAGGTAACTGTAGATAATGAGGTAACTGTAGATAACGAGATACATATAGATAATGAGGTAACTGTAGATAATGAGGTATATATGGATAATGAGGTAACTGTAGATAATGAGGTAACTATAGATAATGAGGTAACTAGATAATGAGGTAAATATAGATAATGAGGTAACTGTAGATAATGAGGTAACTGTAGATAATAAGGTAACTGTAGATAATGAGGTAAATATAGATAATGAGGTAAATATAGATAACAAGGTAACTGTAGATAATGAGGTAAATATAGATAATGAGGTAACTGTAGATAATGAGGTATATATAGATAATGAGGTATCTGCTTAGTTCAGTTTTGTTGAGATTAGTCAGAATGGGAGATGCATAGAGTAGAGTGGATAGAAGTTGGGAGCGAGCAATGGCTGATCTTGTGTTGTTGGTAAGAAATGGTTTGATACGTTAGGGCGACCCCAGTTTGGCATGTACTTTTTTAATAGTTAAGTTGAGATGACTATCAAATTTTAGGTGGGAGTCTATGGTTATTCTCAATAGCTTAGCCTGTGTGACTGGAGCGGTTGGAGTAGCATTTGTGGAGTAGATAGTGAACTGGCTGTTATCAGTGTTTTTGTTAGAACAGATTATAATCATAAGCTGAATTTTCTTTGGATTAAGGATAAGTTGGGCTTTGGTAATGTAGCTTTCAAAGTCATAGAATGCTAGCTGAGTTGTTTGCAGGAGGGTGGGAATGTTTTGTGCAGCACAGATTAAGGTAGTGGCATCTGCATACTGAATTGCAGATGCATGCTGTGTGGAGGGTGAGGAGATAATGAGGTAAACATAGATAATGAGGTAACTGTAGATAATGAGGTAAATATAGATAATGAGGTAACTGTAGATAATGAGGTAAATATAGATAATGAGGTAACTGTAGATAATGAGGTAAATATAGATAATGAGGTAACTGTAGATAATGAGGTAACTGTAGATAATAAGGTAACTGTAGATAATGAGGTAACTAAAGATAATGAGGTAACTATAGATAATGAGGTAAATATAGATAATGAGGTAACTGTAGATAATGAGATAAATATAGATAATGAGGTAACTGTAGAAAATGAGGTAACTGTAGATAATGAGGTAAATATAGATAATGAGGTAACTGTAGATAATGAGGTAAATATAGATAATAAGGTAACTGTAGATAATGAGGTAAATATAGATAATGAGGTAACTATAGATAATGAGGTAAATATAGATAATGAGGTAACTGTAGATAATGAGGTAAATATAGATAATGAGGTAACTGTAGATAATGAGGTAAATATAGATAATGAGGTAACTGTAGATAATGAGGTAACTGTAGATAATGAGGTAAATATAGATAATGAGGTAACTGTAGATATTGAGGTAAATATAGATAATGAGGTAAATATAGATAATGAGGTAAATATAGATAACAAGGTAACTGTAGATAATGAGGTAAATATAGATAATGAGGTAACTGTAGATAATGAGGCAAATATAGATAATGAGGTAACTGTAGATAATGAGATAAATATAGATAATGAGGTAACTATAGATAATGAGGTAAATATAGATAATGAGGTAACTGTAGATAATGAGGTAAATATAGATAATGAGGTAACTGTAGATAATGAGGTAACTATAGATAATGAGGTAACTGTAGATAATGAGGTAACTGTAGATAATGAGGTAAATATAGATAATGAGGTAACTGTAGATAATGAGGTAAATATAGATAATGAGGTAACTGTAGATAATGAGGTAAATATAAATAATGAGATAACTATAGATAATGAAGTAACTGTAGATAATGAGGTAACTGTAGATAATGAGGTAACTAAAGATACTGAGGTAACTATAGATAATGAGGTAACTTGATAATGAGGTAACTGTAGATAATGAGGTAAATATAGATAATAAGGTAACAGCAGATAATGAGGTAACTAAAGATACTGAGGTAACTATAGATAATGAGGTAACTTGATAATAAGGTAACTGTAGATAATGAGGTAAATATAGATAATAAGGTAACAGCAGATAATGAGGTAACTATAGATAATGAGGTAACTGAAGATAATGAGGTATATATAGATAATAACGTAACAGTAGATAATGAGGTAAATATAGATAATGAGGTAACTGTAGATAATGAGGTAAATATAGATAATAAGGTAACTGTAGATAATGTGGTAAATATAGATAATGAGGTAACTGCAGATAATGATGTAAATATAGATAATAAGGTAACTGTAGATAATGAGGTAAATATAGATAATGAGGTAACTGTAGATAATGAGGTATATATAGATAATGAGGTAACTGTACATATTGAAGTAAATATAGATAATGAGGTAACTGTAGATAATGAGGTAACTGTAGATAATGAGGTAAATATAGAAAATGAGGTAACTGTAGATAATGAGGCAAATATAGATAATGAGGTAACTGTAGACAATGAGGTAAATAGAGACAATGAGGTAAATATAGATAATGAGGTAACTGTAGATAATGAGGTAACTGTAGATAATGAGGTAAATATAGATAATGAGGTAACTGTAGATAATGAGGTAACTATAGATAATGAGGTAACTGTAGATAATGAGGTATATATAAATAATGAGATATCTATAGATAATGAAGTAACTGTAGATAATGAGGTAACTGTAGATAATGAGGTAACTAAAGATACTGAGGTAACTATAGATAATGAGGTAACTTGATAATGAGGTAACCGTAGATAATGAGGTAAATATAGATAATAAGGTAACAGCAGATAATGAGGTAACTATATATAATGAGGTAACTCTAGATAATGAGGTATATATAGATAATAACGTAACTGTAGATAATGAGGTAAATATAGATAATGAGGTAACTGTAGATAATGAGGTAAATATAGATAATGAGGTAAATATAGATAATAAGGTAACTGTAAATAATGAGGTAAATATAAATAATGAGGTAACTGTAGATAATGAGGTAACTGTAGATAATGAGGTAAATATAGATAATGAGGTAACTGTAGATAATGAGGCAAATATAGATAATAAGGTAACTGTAGATAATGAGGTAAATATAGATAATGAGGTAACTGTAGATAATGAGGTAAATATAGACAATGAGGTAAGTCTAGATAATGAGGTAACTGTAGATAATGAGATAAATATAGATAATGAGGTAACTGTAGATAATGAGGTAAATATAGATAATGAGGTAACTGTAGATAATGAGATAACTGTAGATAATGAGGTAAATATAGATAAAGAGGTAACTGTAGATAATGAGGTAAATATAGATAATGAGGTAACTGTAGATAATGAGGTAACTATAAATAATGAGTTAACTATAGATAATGAGGCAACTGTAGATAATGAGGTAACTGTAGATAATGAGGTAAATATAGATAATGTAAAATCAAAGTCCAGATGCAGAGCAGCCACTGACTGAGACGGGGATCCACGCAAAAAGTATGAAATAAGTAAAACCAAGCACCATAAGCGTAATCCCCTGACGGCAATAAAACGCTGAATAAACTTCAAGGAGTAAGACACTGTGTGCACTTCTGCAAGTTCAATAAATATTTATTTCCAAAATAGAGTGAGCGCTTTCGCCAATAGGCTTCTTCAGACTCTTAAAACAAACAAAAGAATTTTAAAAACCTTTATAAAGCCCTCCATGAAATCTCATTGGTTAACGAATGCATCACTATTAAAAAACTCTTTAAAGCAATACATACATCATATATAATACCATTCCATAAATTCAAACCACAAGGTCTGTCAAAAAACTAAAATCCATTAAGTATACATGTTAAAATAGAGCGGAATTCTATTCTGAATATAATTTACATATATATGTGCAGATCTATTGCAACTTCTATCTAAAAAGAAATAGATAAAAATAAAAATAAACAGTAATAAGAAGCATTCCGCTTTCAATAATGCCAACAAAGACATCCATCATATTGAGTATAAATGAATTCATAAAATGAAATGACAAATATAAACACAAATATTAACAAACAGAAGAATGGAGAAGTAACACACTGTAAATCATTTAAATATAAACTATGATGTAGGTGAATACTATATCGTGTGGAAAATACTACATATAACCTAATATCTAAACATATAAAAGCTAACAAAACGTGATCTAGCTTAATCACATGGAAGAGGTTTGTATCATCATGCACAATACGCTGCATGTAGTTAAAAGTCCTACCATGTAATAGCACATGAACAAACCTAGACCTAACCAACCAAAAATATATACATTCTATCTATTTATACTATATTTATCATAACTAAAACTAAATATTGCACGCTATGTCTGTTCTAATAAAACAACTGTATTTAATAAACAGTTAAGTGGACTTTTCCACAGATTTGGTGAGTAGATAGGTAGATTTGAATTCATCTATCATGTTTAATCAATTTAACACCATAAAACCACTGCAAATAAAATTTGACTATAATTACTAAAGTCAGCGAATGTCAATTTTAAAAGACACCCCTTGCACTCACTCATTTCATAAAACTTCGTGTCAAAAGCTGTTTGATTACTTCACTCTATGTAACCTTCTGCTTTTCAAAAAAGGTTTAATTTGTACCTTGTCATTAAGGCCAGGAGGTATGTCCGATCTCCATCTAATAATCCATTTAGTCTCACTCTCTAGTGTCCTGTTAATCAAATCTCCTCCTCTAAAGCCTTGGAAAGTGGTTTGAATGACATAAAACTTAAAGGTATGATCTACGCCTGCCACTTTATTATGTCTTGCCAATGCATTGATATCTGAACCTATTCTGATAAGATAATTATGCTCTCTGATGCGTTCTTTCAGGGTACGGTTGGTCTTCCCTATATAGTAGGCTGTGCATGCATTACATATAGCGACATATATTACATTCTTACTTTCACATGTAGTGTTAGTATTAAAATTAAAAATACGTTTTGTCACAGGATGTGTAAAAGTCATGTCCTTGCTAATAAAGGCACACTGATTACACCTACCACAAGGTACAGTGTTCCTATTTACAATACCTTCAGTACACGCTGTATTCCTTGGCCTACATTACATATAGCGACATATATTACATTCTTACTTTCACATGTAGTGTTAGTATTAAAATTAAAAATACGTTTTGTCACAGGATGTGTAAAAGTCATGTCCTTGCTAATAAAGGCACACTGATTACACCTACCACAAGGTACAGTGTTCCTATTTACAATACCTTCAGTACACGCTGTATTCCTTGGCCTACATAGTATACTCTTTAGGTTGGGATGATTTTTAAAAGTTATGTGTGGTGTAGGACCTACAACCTCACTAACATCTCTATCTGATTTTAAAATATCCCAATGTTTATACATGGCTTTTTTAACTTCTAAACTCATCTTACTGAAAGTTAAGTACGCCCTAACTTCATTCCGATCAAGGTTTTCAGTATTAGGTTGTTCCATGTATTCCATGAAGTACGGTCTAGCACTACTGGACCTTAGAGATTCCACTGTTTGGATAGTTTCAGAAATTTCTTTCTCATAATAGCCTCTCTCTAGAAACCTTCCCTTCATCTCCTCTAATCCATTTTCATAACAGGATTGATCAGGATTGAGTCTTGACACTCTCATAAACTGCCCTTTTAGGACATTATTAAACACATGACGGGGATGCATACTTTGCCTATGTAATAAATTGTTCCTCTGGCATCCCTTCCTGTGTATAGAGGTATTTAACATGCCGTTTGACATTCGATATACCTCAACATCTAAGAATGAAATATGACTGTACGAGAAATTCATAGTGAATTTCAAAAACTCAGTCGTGGAATCAAGGTATGTAACAAAAGCTTTAAGAGAGTGCTCATCCCCCAACCACAAGAAAAAAAGATCATCTACAAAACGGCAATACATGCCTACATACTCATTAAAGTATGGAGTACCATAAAGGTATTTATCTTCCCATCTGGCCATAACGAGGTTGGCGTAGCTATTCGCACAAGACGTGCCCATAGCTACGCCATCCCTCTGTAAGTAAATATCTTCATTAAATACAAAGATATTGTTAGTCAAAACAGTTTCAAGCAGCAGTGTAACCAAATCTATCTTCTTATCAGAGAACTGTGAGTGTACTTTCAAATACTCAGTAATGAACCTAATACCTATATCGTTCGGAATTACCGTAAAAAGACTAACAACATCCAAGGTGACTAAGAAAAAATTTTGGTTATCATGTAGATGTTGTGTATGGGAGTATAAATCAAGTAAGAATTGCTTACTATCACTTAATATTCTCTCATTCTCATTTACTAATGGCCTAAGTATGTCCTCCAGATAGAGAGACAAGGGTTCCGTAACCCAACCTTGACCTGCCACGATGGGTCTCATAGCTGGATCACTCTTATTTTTATGGACCTTAGGTAAACCTTGGATTACCGGTATAGTTGGATCTTTAACTTTAAAATATTCATACAATTGTTGAGTTATATCAAAGGACATAACCAGGTCATCCAAAGTATGATATACACTAAACACTTTATCAACCAGTTGATTCTGATTTATTTTAAGGTATGTTTGGGTATCATTAAGCATATTTTTCATCTTATCTTCATAATAGGTAGTATCCATGACGACCACAGGTCCACCTTTATCTGCTGGTCTAATAATAATTGACCTGTCATTCTTTAAGGATTTCAGAGCTTGTCTTTGATTATAAGTTAAATTCTGTCCATGTTTGTTAAATTTCTTATCTTGGTAACATTTATAAATATCATTCTCTAATACATTCCCAAATACTTCAACTGTTGGGTGAAGTTGTGGAACATATACACTATTTGCACGAAACTTATTCGTTCCCATTTGAACATTACCTTGTCCAAAATCAAGCCTAAGCTGTATATTCCGGATAAACAACTTGGTATCTATAATGGTATCAACCAAGTCACTATCTTTAGTGGGAATAAATCCCAACCCTTTATTTAAAACTTGCTCTTCATATTTACTTAAAGTTTTGGCAGATAGGTTAATAACTAATGATTCTGTCTCCCCCACATTTTCTTTATTGTGGGACCTTGTTGTAGCTCCTCTATGGACCCTTTTCTCTTCTGCCTCCCCCTGCTGGTTGATCGTTTCTTGTCCAAAAAATAATTCTGGGCTATTGGGAGTGGTGCAGGTAATCTATACAAGGTTGGGGTTGTACTATTTGCTTTGGGTCTGACTACTGCAGCTCCTGACCTTTGCACATCAGTAATACATCCTGCCAAACCTTCTTCTAAATCAGGGTTCATGGCTTCACCATTAACTTGTGTGGGATCTGATCCCTTACTTGCCTTAACAATGTCAAGCTGTTCTGCATTCTGTGCAACAGAACTTGTGTCTACATTAAGACCGCTATCATTACCTAAACCAGTAATATCATTTCTCTCTAGTGTTGTGTTTACTGGTCGTATCTCATTGTTAACAATTGGCTGGACAGTGTAAATATCAGGTGAAACAGTGCGCAGTTCTACATATCCATTGTTTCTAACAACTCTATTAGTGGGCCCTTGTGGTATAATTGAATCATTATTACTAAACTGACCCAAGTTCCTGTCCCTGGGCCAAGTAAAAACGTGATTATTTTTAAAATCGCGCATATCCCTGGTGATCTTGGTCTTTTTTTGATCAAATAGCCGTTTTTCCATCAACAACTAGATAATGAGGCAACTGTAGATAATGAGGTAACTGTAGATAATGAGGTAAATATAGATAATGAGGTAACTGTAGATAATGAGGTAAATATAGATAATGAGGTAACTGTAGATAATGAGGTAACTGTAGGTAATGAGGTAAATATAGATAATGAGGTAACTGTAGATAATGAGGTAAATATAGATAATGAGGTAACTGTAGATAATGAGGTAACTATAGATAATGAGGTAACTGTAGATAATGAGGTAACTATAGATAATGAGGTAACTGTAGATAATGAGGTAAATATAGATAATGAGGTAACTGTAGATAATGAGGTAACTGTAGATAATGAGGTAACTAAAGATAATGAGGTAACTATAGATAATGAGGTAACTGTAGATAATGAGGTAAATATAGATAATAAGGTAACAGCAGATAATGTGGTAACTATAATGGAGAACAACATACATGTTAGCATTGTTTATTACTTCTATCCTTGTCATGGCTTAGGCCACAGAATAACTGACACCTAAATACCGACTTATAAAGACAGAAAGGGGGAAAAGGTCAGCAACAATCTGCTCAGTGATCCACAGGACATGAAAGGCACATGGAAGGAGTACTTCGAGCAGTAAGAAGCTGCATTGCCCTGTACACAGCCTGGAGGAAGAAGAGCCCACACTAGAAGGAGGAAAAACAGCACCAAAGTCAGGGCGAAGCTGCAGGTTCAGATGAGGTCACAACAAATATGATCAAGATGTTGGGTGAGTTGGGGGGAAATTACTCCAGAGGGTACTCACAACAGTATGGAAAGAAATGTGTATTCCAGATAACTAGAAAACAAGCATTCTAGTGTCAGTTTTCAAGAACAAAGGGCACATTCAAAACTGTGGGCAGTACAGAGGCATCAAACTCCTGTCATGCTGCATGAAAGTGCTGAAGAGGATGGCTGATAAATATGCAGAGTAGTACAAAGATGTGAAGTGAGCAGTTCAGAATCAGATTAAAATACACCACATTTGACCCAGTGTTTGCAGTAAGACAGACAATTAAGAAGTAACTGGGCATTCTTAGCCTCAGAAAGCATATGACAAGGTTCCAAGAAAGTAGGCAGTCCTGCAAAGGTTCAAAGTCCTGGAAATACTAGTAGAATTAGTGTGTGCTATGTACTAGGACTCAGTGACACAAGTAGAAACAGTGTTTGGACTCACAGGGTGGTTTCTATTGGGAGTGTCTTGGCATCAGGGTTCAGCTCAGAGCCTACTATTGTTCATACTGGTGACAGAGCAAACAGGCTTGAGTGGGGGGGGGGGGGGCAGAAACAAAACTGGTGAAAAATTTCACATATAATGCCACTCCACAAAGGAGGTAAATCTGTGGAGCTAACTAATTACTATCCAATTGAAATTCTGTCCCCCTTATCTAAAATATACATTCCCAAATAATGCACGATCTACCCACTAATAAACTGCTAGCCAACACCCAGCCCAGATTCCACCCCAGTCACAGTACTACCACAGCCCTTTTTAACTTTACCAGCACAGTAAACCAACATCAAAACAATGGTAACCTAGTATCCACTGTATTCGTAGATCTCTCCAAGGCCTTCAGTACTGTCTCCCATTCCAAACTCCTTTCTGCTATCTCCAATCTTAATCTCACCCACTCCACACTAGTGTGGTTTCAAGACTATCTAACCAACTGCCAACAAGCAGTAAAATGGAAAAACTCCTTATCTCCCCTCCTACTTGTCACCACAGGGATCCCCAAAGGATCCATTCTTGGACCTCTTCTTTTCAATATATTCACCAACTAACTCCACAAAGCTACCTGGCATGCCACTCTAGTCCAGTACGTTGATGACTGCACTCTAATCTGCTCCTCCCCATCACCCCCTCATCTCCATGAATTGACACAAGAATCCTTTACCCCTTTTGAAACCTGGTTAGCCAACTCTCAGCTAATACTTAACCCCAATAAAACACAGTTAATGATATTCTATCCCACTGGAGCCTTAGACCCCATACCACTATTCACAATATTCTTAGCTAATAACACCCTTATCACACCTGTCCAACACACTATACTTCTAGGGGTTATCATAGATCATATCATGAAATTTGATATGCATATTGCACAGACAATAAAGAAAGTCCAAAGTAAACATGGAACCCTATATAGATGGAAAAAGTACATCACCAATGACATTAAATCCACCATCGCAAGAACCTACCTAGTATCCAAACTCCTCTATGCCTCCCCCATATTCATCAATCTAAACAAAGCAGACTTTAACAAACTAAACACCTGCTATAATAAAATAGCTAGGTTTACTACTGACTCACCCTTCAGCACACATCATTGCATAGCAATCAAGCAACTATTCTGGCTAGAATTACCCAACCTGCTCACACGTAAACAGCTTGCAATAGCCCACCAAATTCTACATTATCCTGATAGAGTTCCTGCTCTTCAAGGTCTACTTAATATCTACTCTAACAAAAGCCTATTAAGACCCACCAATAAAGCACTGGCTGACATAGGCAAAAGCAACAATAGCTCTGGGGGCTCCTTGTTTTCCATTTGTGTTGCAAAAGCATTAAATACCATCCCTATAGATATTAGGACCACTGAAAACAAAAATAATTTCAAAAAAATCCTCCGGTCCCATTTACATAGTTCTTGGTTATGTAATTGTTCTGATCCTGGGTAGCTTCACTTAATTTGATCATACCATACTTTAACCTTCTATGAAAGCTTGCAGCAACTCATTTCTATATTCTTAATCAATGTGTGTTTACTGTACTAGCCACCAATGATTCTAACTAAATGGCCGAACAAAATGTCCTTTCAACTGTATTGTTTATTGTAACACACCATGCTCCTTATAATATATTTACTTTTTGCTCCTTTTTTGGCCTAAGAACTGTACCTTATTAACTTTTTGATTCTGTACTGTACTTTATTAATATGTATTGTATTTACTGCATTCGCTGTACTAATCTTTGTGGAGCTTTTCTCCCTGGGCCTCAGCTGAAAATGGGATGCATGCCCAGTTGGACTTTCCCAGTAAACAAATGTAAAATAAATGAATAAATAAAATAAACTAACAAATCTGCTGTATGTCGACAATATGGCACTACAAACAGACTCTAAACAGGAAGTTGAACAAATGATATAGAAATGGAGAGTAAAACTAAAAGAACATGAGATAAAACTGAGTGCAGACAACAAAGTGGCTATGACTGCTACATGGTGAAATCAGAACACACTCTGAAAATTAGGATATTAACAAAATAGTGCAACAGGTTAGCATCTTGAAGTATCTGAGAGGAATAGTAAAGGAGAAGGGAAGTCTGAATGAGGAGGTCAAAGCTAGAATCAGAGGTGCTGCAGCCAACTGACACAGAATGGCAGGGGTAGTGCTTGACAGAAGAATGCCAAAGAAGCTGAAAACTAAGGTGTGCACAACAGTGGTGTGACCAGCACTTCTATATGGTACAGAAACGTGGGAAATGAAGGCAGTGCAGTTGAAGAACTAGATGTGGTGGAGATGAAGGGCCTGAGATGGGTGGCGGGATGCACACTGTGGGACAGATAAAGAAATGATGACATCAGAACAGAAGATAAAATGGTTCCAAGTGCAGAGAAGGTCAAAGGGATCAGATTACAGTCGCTCAGTGACATGTACAGGAAAGCAGAAGATAATTTTGTAAGTAAGATTTGGGACCAACTGAAAGAAGGCAAGAGGAAATGAGGACATCCAACAAAGAGATAGCGAGATGATGTCAGAGAAGGCGTGACTATCAAAGAAGGTAGGAGAGCAGCACTGAAATGAGAGGGATAACAGCAGTTGATGCAACTCCCCAACCCCATGTAGAAAAAAGTGGCTTGAATATGATAGTGATGAATGGAGAAAGGTCAGCGGCTCATGTAGTCCATCACACCATATAGGCATTCCCCTCAGAGTTACCACACCAACGGTAACTTTCTTCATCTATCTCATGTTCCTTTAAACCTGTCTCTAATCTGATAACTCTGTCAACCAGTTTGGATGGCTATTCTATGAATTAACATTCATTCCGTGTAGACTCTTTTATTCATCCACCACCAACTCACTTCCACGAACTTGTCAGTCAAGTCTCCTTTTTTGTGAACTTGACTGTTTTTTACACAATCCCTACAACTAAGTTTGTTACCAGTCTTTGTGTCAACATATTCTCCTATCTCTTCTATGACAGCTCTGGTTAAGCTTACCCAGTTTCCATTTCAGCTACTATATGTCATTATTTAATGCCATCCCATGCTTTCATAGGGCATAGGTAAGTATTAGGATAGCTGCCCTTATTGGCCATTTTAAGACTGGCCAGTTTCCCTTTTTGTGCTCAAATTAACCTACTCCATTTTGTTAGAGATTGGCCTTACCATACCATAGCTGATAATTATATAATACCTATAATGGGAATAACTGGTATCATACGATAGATAATTTGAGGGGACCCATGCATGAAAAAAAGCCTTTAGGAGCTAACTCTTTCCACTAATATTACAGGAGGAAGTCCTGGAGTAAATTTTCAATTTCCTATCCATAGATCTCAGTTGCATTTAAAAATGGACAGGGATGAACTTTGTTTTATGTTGATGGGGAGTTTGCTCCACAGCAACAGTGTCCTCTACAAAATATACCTGTCCCTCCAACAGTTCTGCTGATGTTACAAAAGAGGTTTAGATCCCTACACAGAGTATTTTTGGTGCCATTTGACTTGTTGATGTGCAGTAAATCCATCAGTAATGGGTAAAAGGATGCCTTGTATGCCATACACAGGTCATCTCTTAGCAGTCCGTAAGATACCGAGTATAGTGACAAGGGCTTTGAGTCAGTCCATATAGGACAAGTTGTTTAAGTCTTGTATCCTTTTAGTAAGGTATCTCTGTGGGTATTCCAGCTGTTGTATGTGTCTGGAGAGATGCATGCCAAAGGGCTATTACATTAAATGTCTGGGCTAATGAGGGCTGAGTAAAGGGGGACAATGAGATCCCTATATCTAGGCACAGTCCCCTCATTTATAAGCTGTAGAATATAGAAGGACTTTACTATAGCAATGGACACATGTTGGTCAAAAGTTAGGCCACTGCCCACTTAAGTTCCCATATCCTGAACAACTAGGTCAACTCTTTGAGGCATAATACAAATGCGGTAGTTCCCTGGGAGAGATAACTTCCACAAGGCTACAATAAGGATTTCATTGATTTTGACTGGTTGCAGATGTACGTGGACACAGTAACATGCTAACAACCCCT
Source organism: Protopterus annectens (assembly GCF_019279795.1). Classification (NCBI taxonomy): domain Eukaryota; kingdom Metazoa; phylum Chordata; order Ceratodontiformes; family Protopteridae; genus Protopterus; species Protopterus annectens. The sequence continues at coordinate 949,419,751 of NC_056746.1, read as the reverse complement.
AAACCAAATCAGTCATGAAATACAAAATATATATTACAAACTGGTGTGCGCAATTTGCTATAGCTTTATTATTTTTCCAGTTAAGGGGTGGCTTATCTGGGATGGCACACTGAGAGAGAGAGAAAAGAATATGCATAAAATAGTGGGTGTAAAATCCCTGCCTTAACCCTATGTTGTTGTTTATGATGAGAGGGCAGGTACTGGTAACCATTTGCTTCTGGACAATGGACATCTTCCTCTTATTAAGAAATGACCACAGATCTAGATTACATGACCAACAGGAAGTCGCATGAAAGAACATTACAGGTCAAAATAATATGGCCTAAGATAGAGACATTTGTTAGTAATTTTCTATGGGGACATACTCCACAGATCCACTGTGCAGGGGGCTACATCTGTTTAAACCCCTTGTTTAGCATAATCTACCTCCAAAGTCACTCCAACTGACACAGATACAGAAACTGACATCCATTAGGGTTTTCTTTAGTTGGTTTGATTTTTTAACTAGTAGTGTTCTCTTGGTTACATTGCTGTCAGCTGTAATTCCTACTTCCATGACCACTCTTTGCTTTTCTGTATTTGTCTTAGGTGTTCTTTCAACTAGAAAAAAAAATGATACCTATCTTCAGTGTCAGGACTGGAATTTCAGATATAATATTTTGCTTTTAAGTGTATTCTTATACGAGTATTACAGATTTTTTCTCGTGCTTTTTTCCAACTTAATATACTTTTTAACTTGTGCCATTGGGCCTTGCTCTCATACTAATCCCAGTCATAACCAAATGCTGTATTATTTTATTTGTCAGAATAATCTGGCACACCTTTGATGTCCCTGGTGTACCCCACAAGATAAGGAGCACTGCAGTTATAAACGTTCTCAGAAGGTACCATGCATGTGGACCCCCCCCCCAAAAAAACAATGAAAGTCACAAGGGCATTTTAAGAGAGATTCCAGTAAGTCAGCAGTGCAGCAAGACTGAGGAAGAGAGTCAGGCATCCATTCCATGTTCCCTGCTGCCCTCACCTACCTTGCTAAAAATCTGCAGCTATCATTTAAGCCAATCAGCCTTCACTGCAAATTGTTGTATGTGCAACTACTAATCAAACATCCACCCCAGGAAGCACATTACCACAGACAACCAAAGCAATCCATTCACAGATGGCTGTGCACTGACCTAGGTGTGTTCATGAACCCATGTCACTGGCACAACAGCCTGAACTTAACCCCAACTACTGCAGCAGGCATGCCAGGTTTCCTAACTGTTGTTCTCTTGCATTTGAAAAATACAGTGGATAGTTTTCCATTTACCTTGCAGAAACATCAGTGCCGGCCTCCAAGTGAACAAGCAGTGCCATAAGTTTTCACTAAGCACTGCTATGTTATGCAATCCTTCTGCAGGTATGCTACTACATTCTTCACACAGACCGCACATTATCAAACTAAGGGAAGACTTCATGTGCTATACTACCATTCTTGGATGACCTACAGGTTTTTGACTAGTTGTGCTGTCAACCAATTTATTTTCCATTACCCAAGTGAATGGTCTATGACCAGTTTCAGTCATGATCCAGTACAAAGACAGATGTAGTTGAAATTCCACTTTATCAAATTTTATAAACATGAGATGGACTTTATCAAACATTCACATCACCGGATTTCTACTCTGGGAAAGGAGAAATTTGGCCTTTTTCCCCCCATAGTGTGATCGCAGAGTTGGTATATTTAGTTGGCGGGGGTGGGGGCCAAATTCCCCCACTTGGGTGGCTTTGATATGCTTCAGTGTGTTTGTTTTGTCATGTTGGCCAAGTGTCTTCTTTCCTGGAGTAAAAATCCTGTGATGTGAACATTCGATAAAGCCCAGTTTTGACAAAGTTGCCTCTTGTTTCTAAAGTTCAATGAAGTGGAATTTTGACAATATCAGGAAGACCCTGTAGACCTATATATATATATATATATATACATATATATATATATATATATATATATATATATATATATATATATATATATACACAAATATACATATTACAAATGTCACAGACTTATCTTAGTTTCAGTTATAAAAGACTGACAGCCACACAGAGCAGGACGTTCATTCATAGTGTTTAATTAGCCAGCATGCAATATAGTAAGGAGCAGTGACATAGCAGGTTATATTGAATGGAGATGGGCTTAAATAACAAGAGATGGTCTCTTGGAGTGTTGATTCATCTTAGATGTTACAGCTACCTAGCTGAAGTCCAAGGCTTCTAACTGTGAGTTCTACCATTCTAAAAAAAACAAACTCTTAATTCAAAAATAAATGCCATGGCTTACTGTAGTGTCGGTAAATTATTTTTGTAGTTTGGTTTAGCCCTTCTGCACTTTCCACATGTAACTCTGAGATCACCAGACCTTAGGTTCATAGGTTCATAGGTAGGTACTAGGCTTTGGCCCTAAGGCCTATATAAGCCTAGCCAAAAGGTACCCTGGCTTTCGCCACCCAAGAAAATTATTTTCCTGTGCCCCTATCGAGCAGAGCCATAGAAGTGATCCCCAGGGTGAATTTCCTATCTTCCATCCAATCATCAAGATTTTTGTTGAAGAGTGCTAATGAGGAGCTTTGTTTGATATAGATAGGTAGTTTGGTCCAGAGTATGGGAAGTCTCTGGGACAGGAATCTATCCCTCCAGCATATTCTGTTTATTGTGGTGACAAGGTTTAGGTCCCTAGAGCATGTAGCTCAGAGGGATTAGGATTTCTTTAAGTGGAGCATGTCCAACAGCTCTGGGTTTGACATAGCTTTGTATGTTAGGCAGAGATCACCTCTGAGTAGGCGATATGCGACAGAGTAAAGCTGGAGTTTTTTGAGACGGTCTGCATAGGGCATCTGTTTAAGGCCGGTAATCCTCTTTGTGAGGTATTTCTGTGGCCTTTCCAGTTGTTGTAGATGTCTTGTGAGGTACATACCAAAAGGGGCATTGTGCTCAATAATGGGTGTAATGAGTGACGAGTAGAGGGAGACAATGACCTCTTTTTTCCTGGATGAGAAACCTTTTGTGATGAGGTGTGCCACATACAAGGATTTCCTGACTACTGTGGCAATGTGATTATCAAAGGAGAGACTACTGTCCACGTGTCCCAAATTCTCTTATCACACTTTCAGTGTTAAGTAGACTCCCACCTATGTGGTAGTTCATGGGTACAGAGTTTTTACCAAAAGGGATGACAATGCAATTTTTGGCATTGAGCTTGAGGCCATGGCTTTGACACCAGGCATCTGTCTCAGTGAGGCCCTTTTGTAGGATGTCCACATTGTTAGTAGTGTAAGGGGAAATACTCCATACAAACAAAGTCGGGTAGTCAGATAAAGGCTGGAACACCACCAAACAGTAAAATATAAAAGAAAAACTGAAGCTCCAGACACCGCGGCTTAAAATATTAATAAACTTCAGTAAAAAAAGTAAGCGCTTTCGGGGAAAATAAACCCGCTTTTTCAGATCATATAAAAAGTTACACAAACCACATACATATATATATAACAAATTCAGAAAGACATTCTCCAATGAAAACACTCTTCTAATCTAAAAACACAGTCCACTGGAGCAAGGAACTGGCCAGTAAAGATGTGCTTTAACAACACACTCCTTTAAAAACATGAATATTAAAACAGTGACATGGAAAACTTATCAGTAAGGGGAAGTACCCTGAAGTACTGCATCTTTTTGCTTAGTTTTTCATATTTACTGCTATAGTCCACAGAATTTCAACAGAAGCCTGAAGTAAGTGCTCCTTAAGACTGGCTCTGAACTCTCCTAATAAGTCTGAGCTCCTTTGTAATGGAATAATAAGCCATAGACAGCATGGCTAGTATAAAGATAGCTCTATTGCCCTTTCCAGTACTGGATTTTGGCCTCATAAGAACTGAATGTACATTGGCATTTGACCGGAGGGAATAGGCCGCTCCCTTCTGGTGATGGGTGAGCAAAGATCCAGAAGTAGTCTGAAGATGACAGTGTGTAAAAGTAGGTCTTGTTTCAAAATTGTCACTGTAACAGCAAATTTTAACATTTAACTTTTTTTCTCACCATTCATATTTCTCAAAGCTTAAGTGGAAGCTTCTTACTTTTCCTGAGGTAGTGGCTTTTTACTTTCCTCGAGTTAGTGGCTTCTTACTTTCCTTGAGATAATGACTTCTTGCTTTCTGTGAATTCACCAACAAAGAGCCTCGCCACCACAGACTGACATGGGTCTGTCTGCGTCTCACTTTTAGAGGCTGAATCTTTACACACTCATCAGTTTTTCAATGAGTGAATATCTTCTACTCACTTTGAGTAAATTTTAGTTGTACAGTGATGACATTTATTCTAGTGGCTAATATTTTCAAGTTCTGATATTTTATCTTAATTGTTCTGTGATTCTCAGTGAATCAGTAAACAAATATAAATGCAGTAGTAGACAGCCTCAAACATTTTATGTCTTGAGTGTTTCTTCTTCATGGGATGTGAATATGATGTTGAAAGATACTAACATTTAACAGATTTAAGTCAGGTACAAACAAGTTAGAAGGCATAGACCTTTGCCTTCTGTCTTAATGGAAAAGAACCAAAATGCCAGCACATGTAAATGACCTGAGATGTACCTCCCTAGACTATATGAAGAGACAGACATCATGAGGCTCTTGGAATATGTATCCCAGGCTGAGCCTAGCATTAAACAGCATTTTTACCTTCTCCAAGGATGATGCCACAATACAAAGAATAGCACTGAATTTAATAATTGGCTTAGTTTCTGGTGTCATTCTAAGGTGGTGCAATATTTGTCAGCATGGAAGGAGATGGTCAACAGACCACTCTGCTTTGCCAAGGATGGTCTGCACCTCTCCCCTCTAGGCTTTTGAATATTATCTAAATCATTGTCCTCCCCCATAGTGCCTTTTTTACACAATGCCAAACTGAAAATACTTCTGACATAGCAAATAAAAACTAATACAATGTAAAGGTGTTACTGCTCAGTGCTAGGATTCCAAACAAAAAACTTTACTCTCTACAAGCTCTTCTCACCCTAGAGAAATCTGTGCTGTCACTGAGACATGGTTTAAAGCTGTGGAGAGCACACCGGAAGTGCAAGGTTATAATGCCTCCTATACATTTAGACCAGCTACTATACAGACACGGACTAAAGGTGGAGGTGTTTCAATTTACATCAAAAATACATAGACCTCAAGTCAGGTCAAACAGGACAATGCACTTGAGATTCTCCACTTTCAAATCACCATAGGCAAAATCCCATACCACTTCCTTGCAAACTATAGGTCCCCCTCTATTACCCAGAAAACCCATAAAATGTATTTAAACTTATTGGAAACACCCACCATCCAACCCAATACTATATTCTTGGGTGACTTTAATTACCCCACTATTAACTGGGAGTGATACAGAACACTAAACATGCAGGCACACAGATTCCTGGAATTTGTAAACACAAACCCCCTGTGCCAGATTGTCAATATGCCATACAGGGGAGGAAACATGCAGGATCTGGTCCTCACTAATATGGGAGAGTGCTACACACCTTCTAGTATAATGTCTTCTCTAGTAAGGTCAGACTACAAAATGGCCTCCTCTGAAGTAAAAATAAAACCAAGAATCCCAACTAACCCTGGAATGTTCAGGAACTAATCTAAGGCTAAATTCCTACTATTAAGTGACAACCTGGCAACAATTTAAGCCCCCATAAACCCTGAGAAGACTGATGCCTATGCAGAAATGTTCACAGAAACCCTTTACAAGCATGTTAATAGCTGCATAAAGGAAGATGTACCCACCAGGAAGAAATACAGGACTAACTCAAAAAACAAGCCATCCTGGTGGAATCACATCAGTAGGCTGTATAACAGAAGAAAGAAAATCATGGCAAAAATCTGGAGGTGTAGCACCCAGAAGGATAAAAACATTCTCATCAAACTAAACAAACAATCCAGAAGACAAAGTCTAACAAAGCCAAATTTGAGGTAAACTTAGCTTCATAGTCCAAGGACAACCACAAGGCATTCTTTAGCTATGTCCACAACCTCAAAGGCCATACACAATTATGTGTAGAGCTGGAACCACCTATACTGAACCAGAAGATATAGCAAACCTACTGGCAGACAAAAATTCATCTCTAACTTTGTCTTTCTTTCCCCTTCAACCTCCACTAAGGAAATACCATCAAATATAACTCACCTACTATCAGTAGGGAAAAGGTCTTCAATGCTGTTTCTAAGGCCAAGATCACTGCATCAATAGGTTCAGACAATATCCCAGAATACTTTCTAAATAGTATGAAACATTACCTATCAGGCCCTCTTGAATTGTTATTTAACTGTAGTCTCCAAACAGACTCGGTGCCTCACAAATGGAGTACAGCAATGGTCATCCCTCTGCACAAGGGTGGGTCATCCACAAACCCTGGAAACTTCAGAGCCATAAGTCTCACTAGTCTCATATTTAAAGCCATGGAAAGAATTAGCATGAAAACAATCAATAATGACATAGGAAACCTCCAGACACTGGACCCAACCCAACCTAATTTGGTTTAATCAAGGCAGGACATGAATATTTAACCTGGTTGACTTCTTTCAGGCGGTCACCAAAGCAATGCATGAGGGCAAAATGTTTCACACTACCTACCTTGGCCGAGCCAAGGCATTTGACCCAATGCCTCATTCAGGCATTGTTGACAAACTCAATAGGTTGGGTATAAGCCCTTATGTTACCTGGTGGATTGCCAGCTGGCTCACAGACGGGACCCAAGCAGTTGGAATAGAGGAGTCTATCTTTACAAAGAGGCCAATCACAAGTAGAGTCCCTCGGGGATCAGTCCTGGGACTGCTCCTTTTTGGCATTTACTTCTCTAAAGTCAAGGCCAATGGCAAGTGCCTCTGGTTGACTAAACTTGCAAATGACTGCAAATTAGGAGCAGTCATGGAATCCCCCCAGTGACACAAATGTTCTCCAGGAAGGGCTGACACAGAGACAAGGAGGACTAAAAATAATACCAAAAATGCATAATTCTATCCTTTGGGAAGTCATCCACCCCTGGTAACTATAATATTGGCAACACATACCCTACGTTTTAACCCAGTAGTAAGGGACTTGGGGACACACATAGACAGTAATCTAACCTTTGACCATCACATGTCTACAGTAGTATGGAAATCATTTTATGTTGAGCAACTTATAAATAAAAGTATGGCATCTGGGTCCAAGGAGGTCATTGTTCTTCTGTATTTAGTATAAATCATACCTGTCATTGAGTACATTGCCCATTTGGTATGTATTTAACCAGGTGCATCCAACAATTGGAATTTCCAGCAAGGTTCCTCACTAAAAAATTACAGTGAGTGAGTAAGTAACATGCCCTATGCAGACTGCCTCAAGACCCTATCCCTGGATTCTGTCTTCTATAGGCTGTTGAAGAGAGAGATCTATATCTGGCATACAAGGCATTGTTAGACCCCAACCTGATGGACCTCCTGCATATCCGCAAAACAAACATCACCAGAATTGCCCATTCTAAAGATTTAAGCCTTGCCTATGATATAAAAAGGAAATGCTGGTGAGACAGATATGTATCCCAGAAACTATTCATTCTCTGAAACAGGCTCCCCATCTATGTGAAGTAGAGTTCCTACCTAACCTGATTCAAGTGTAACTTAGCCAGTTGGATGGGGAACAGGAAATTCTTACCTGGTTTTGCACCTATGTCTCTAATGGAAACAGGCAACCTGTAAATGATTCATTCCCTCAAGCTCTTGCTTGTAAATGTTTCATCTCCCAGGCCATAACTTACACTTATTAAGGCCACCAGAACTTGTCATAGACTTGGGATGCATAGCCAGGATTAAAAAGCCCCTTGTGGTCATTAGCCCAGTGGACACCTATGAACATGTCATTGCCAACAACCAAATGTATGTCATTATTTAGGGACTTCAATTCTTTGTGATTTGCCATAAAATGACAATTTTTTATGAGAACAGACCAAATATATGAGGCAAACATCTGGACATTCTGTGAAAATCTGGACAGTTGAAAGGTGTACAAATGGGTACATATGGCAAGGGAGAGGAGTTGAATGTTCCATGGAGCTACCAAAAAATCTCCTAAGACCGTCATATTTTTAAATGCTTTAAGACATGGACACTGACCACGGCACCAAATCTGAAGTTTAAGCAGGTACCTGCCAAGTAATAGTGAAGGTACCTTTGTCATTACTGAAATAAACCTGAAAGTGCTGGAACTGGAGTCACGGGCTCTGTGGAAAGAAAAGTCAAAATATGAGTTGAAGACTTTTTTATGGAGGAGCTTAAGGAGTTGCAATCCAAATATTCTCTCTTTAAGCTAAAGAGGAAACCTGATCTAGTCTCTTACAGTAATAAAGTGGACTGCCTGGGAAGACTATAATTGCATCAATGGAAAGGGGTCAGGAGCCCAACAAAGGGCCTACTGTGGGCCTACATAGTTTTGAACTTAGACTGGATCAGCCACAGTCTATATTAGTACTTTTTAAAGTATCATGCAAAGCAATAAAAATAAATAAATAAAAATAAGCTGCCCCTTCTTCAGTCAAAGAAGATAGAGGAATGAATTCATTAAATTACCATATAATGTACATGGAGTTGTTCACATCGTGGTACCTTTCTCAGATTCAGCAACCTTCCTTACATATTGCTGCACGGTCCTCTAATTCAAAGACATGCATTACCAAAAATGGCTGGCCCTATGGCCATGCTGAATACTAATGAGGCATTCTAGAGGGACAGTATATGCTAATTAGTCATGTAATTTCTCTTTTCCCAGATCTGCCTCCAGGAAGACATCTACATGGCCGACAGATTCAAGAAATTGCTCAGCTGTGTAGATCAGGACAGACATCCCCACCATGTTGCATTATTGAACATGGCCAAAAAAGTCATATTCAATTTGGTGGGGTGGGGATTACTAGATACCAGGGATTACTTTTAAAGTGCCATAGTGGCACCACTGGTAGTGCAGGGATTGGGGGAATGGGGAAAAGCACTGAACACCAGGGATAAAATGAAGTGTCGTAGTGGCACTGACATTATCAAAGGTGATGGGGTATTGGAGAAAACCAGTGTACACCAGGGATGACTCATAGAATAAAGTGCTGTACCAGAACTAACGGCAGTACAGGAATCAGAGCTTGGGCAGGTACACTAGACCACCCGGGCCTAATAGGCATATACTGTAATGGTACTCCAATTATAACGGGGTGGGGGAACTATGGGAGAGCAGATAAGGTAGGGGCAGATACAGTGACTGTGATGTATGCGTGTGTGTGGGTTCGTGTTTGTGTACTTGTGTATGTGACAGCGCTTACATGAGCAGCAGGTTGCTAAAATGATGTGCAGGCCAGCAATGGTAGTAACTGCAATTGAAGAAATATGCAAGTCAAATGGTAATGCGGTCTTACGTCATGATGGTTAGCATTTCTGAATAACAAATGGGCACACTGTGGGACAAGAGCCTTTCTAGCATGGACTGTATGGCTACTTCTAGGCACTTTAATGAATTCCTGGGAAAGTCTTTCTTTTTGGTTCAGTGGTGTCTGACCATGAGGTCACATTCTCCCAGTCAGCAGTTTGGCCTCATCAGAATGATTAGTATTCTAGGTTATCACTGTGATTGAACTGCATGTAAACTGCACTTACTGAAAAAAAAACAGGTTGTCATATTTGTTGAAAGCTCAAGGATCCAAGCAAAGAGTTTCCCCTCAATTTACTAATTAATATTAATTATGAAAGAGAAGTTCTAAGCTGCTCTTCAACCACCACATGGGTCTGTTGATATATAAGTTTGAAAAAGAGGATCTATTTTGATTACAGCTTCAAATCAAAACTGGGTATTTTACTTTTTATACTTCTACAGAATCCTTAAAGAGTCTTTTAACTTACTAGAGAGAATGGTTTGCTGGATAGGTATGGGAAATATTTATAGCCTATCAAACTCCGGTGGTGGTGCTGCGGTAGTGTTGTCACCTCACAGTAAGATGTTGTCCTGTTCGATTCTCAGCTAGAGTGTCTTCTGTGTGGAGACATGCGTGAATGGGCGTACCTTCATTGAAGGTTGTGCGTCAGGGCTGGCAACTCGGCGTGTAAAAATCGACTGCCGATCATTAGCGGAACGGAGTTCCGCTGTGGCGACCCCTAACCAGGAAAAAAGCCGAAAGACACAACAACAACAACCCTGGCAATATGTGCCCAAAACTATAAGAGAAACATATAATTATTACAGAATAACATCATACAAAAGATGCTAAAAAAAATTATTCCTGTACCTCATTCCAAAGTTGTGTGTCCTAGCATGAGATATAAAGATGGCTGAATCCATGAGTCTACAAGTACTAGTGCCTGTGATACAACTGATGCATCATCTGGAAAAGGCAGCTATGCAGGCCTCCTTGAATTTCTTAGAAGATTTGAAGTTACAAATGTTTGGATGACCTTATAGTGGATAATTGACTTTTCAAGTCTTAACCATTAGATTTGGGAAGAGGACTCTAGACTGATAGGCCTGAAAGTTGTTCTGTGCTTAATTAAATTAGTACAGTGTGAATAAATTAAGCTGTACTATGAATTTCTACCACATTTAAAGCAACTTAGTTTAGCATGTACTGACCTTATTAATTCAGTCACGAATACATCTACATAGCATCTAGAGGCTGTACTAATCCTACAATACAAATATCATTTAGCACACTGTTAAATGGCAAGTGCTACTACTGTTTATTAAGTCTCCCTCACCTGCTTGGCTCACAGCAAGCAGAGTATGCTTTGCTGTCTCAATAAAAAGACTGCTAGCACCACAAATGGTCTTTTAATGGGGTGCCATTGACAGACTGCTTTATTTGATGAAACCTGCTTCACTGATAATAACCAACAGCGCTCCTTGACGTTCGTTACATGCACTTCCTGCATTTCAGCTTTCCTTTCTGGTCATATGAGAACACTGCTTTGGTTAATCTCTTCCAAACAGTTCCTCAACTCTTCTGTCATAGTTTTCAGAGCTTATATTGTTCTGTCAGTGCTGTCTTCCTTTCCTTTCCTTCCTACTTTTTCTTGCACCATCCCTATATAGGATCCCTCCCGGCCATTGGTCCCCATAAACTTCAACCAAATGTTCCATTGTCCTTCTTCTCCTCATGACCCAACTGATAACGTACTTCATTTTGATCATTCCCGTGTGGCATGGCAACTGAGTAAGAGAGCCTGGTTGCTCTTACTGTATGAGAACATGTCAATGACTGAAGAATAATCATTGCTGCTGTACGACAAACTAGTGTACCTAGCTAAATGTGACAGTTGCTCAGGATACTATGTTGGAAAGACAGAGAGAGCTTTGAAATCAAGAATTTATGAGCACCTTTATGAGATCAGAAAGAAAAAGGAAGTTAATGCATTGTACAGGCACTCTGTTGTGAGTTTCTGAATGATTGCATCCTATAACATACATACATGCACATCTCTAACAAATGCTACAGTATATTTTCATTCTCTGCTAGTGATCTCCTGAAGCACCACAAGTGAACCTGCCCCACTCCTGTGAGATGGAGAACATCCACTGAATTCTCAACAGTCTCTCTCTTTCATTACTTTTCTCTCATTCACTGGCCTTCCTTCTGTGGTGTAACTGTCACCAAACCTGTGCTGTTTGCATAGCAAAAAGAAATCCAGTCCACGTGAGGTGGGATGGTATGGAGACAGCATTATGGTGGCCTAAAAGCTTAGCTCCATCCCGCAGGTGCTCTTTTTTTTGTATATAATGTGCGCTTTATAAAGCTTAGTTTTAAGTTTGTAAACACTTCTAGAAAATGTTTACTGCTTCTGGTGGTTTTCCTCTATTGACTAAAAAATGGCCCAAATGTCACCAAATGAGTAAAAAAAATGTAGAAATGAACCGACTTCAACGTGAATAAAATACTATTATTTTTATTAGTTAAAACACACACATAAGCACTTTCATCTCTCATGGAGACTTCTTCGGATAAAATACACTCACATTCATCATCTTATTTATAAACTAGCTGAAGTTCATCAACCAGTCATGAAATGCTAGTAATTAAAAAATCCCCTGTGTTAAAGGTGTACAAAGCACTTATTCCAATCACAAGAATTTGCAAAAACATTTTTCAAAATAATAAAAAAACAGCGGTAACACCCACCAGGGCAGAATCGATAAAAAACTTTGAATACCAAAAAGTCCAGCAGCCACACCACGAAGATGACTCACAGCAGGATAAACAGCAGGATTTATTGGAACAGGCAAACTTTTAAAATAGATACAAAACCGATAGACTAAGCACTAAAGAATGCTTTCGCCAAACACATAGGCATCATCAGAGTCTTAACTCTGATGATGCCTATGTGTTTGGCGAAAGCATTCTTTAGTGCTTAGTCTATCGGTTTTGTATCTATTTTAAAAGTTTGCCTGTTCCAATAAATCCTGCTGTTTATCCTACTGTGAGTCATCTTCGTGGTGTGGCTGCTGGACTTTTTGGTATTCAAAGTTATTTTTCAAAATAAAATAAACTGTAAACATGAATAAAAATACATAAAAATCATGTTGAATTATTTTAAAATTTATGTTAACAAATCTGCTTGTTTCACTCAGGATGGGTTTGAGAGAAACTTGGTCATTCAGACCTGTGGGGGGGGGGGGGGGTGATGCATTTAGTTGCAACTGCCAGACAAGTTCTCTTTTTAACAAATGTCTTTGCCAATCACCACCCCTGGAATGAATCTGCACTTTTTCCAGTATACCAAAGCTAAATTTAACAACAGAGTGCCTGTACAATGCATTAACTTTGCTTTTCTTCCTGATCTCATAAAGATGCTCATAAATTTTTGATTTCAAAGCTCTCCCTGCCTTTCCAACATAGCATTCTGAGCAACTGTCATATTTAGCTAGGTACACTAGTGTGTAGGTATTACAATTCCCTTTCACAAAGGAAACATTGGTGTGCAAAACATTGTCAAAAAACATTATTTCTCTTCCATAATGTACATACAATATGCACAACTACCAGAAGATGTGGTACCAGTACCAACATTTTTGTCTGTTTGTTTAACATTTTCTAAGATATGTTTAAAATTCCTACCAGTTTTGCTTACAAAAAGAGGTTCAGGCCCAACCAACTGGGAAACTTCATTATTAACCTTAAAAATACTCGAGTTCTTCTTCATAACTTCCCTAATGTCTTGGGAATAAACATTGTGTTCCAATACTGGGGCTTTTTTGTATTTCTTGTCTCCCTTATTACTATTTTGATTAGTAAAACCCATCCCTAACAGGGGTGGATACTAGTACCCCAACCTTTCCTTACTTCTTCAAAAATACTATCCACCATCTTCTGGGGATATTTCCTTTCTGTAAACATTTTCTTCAGTATGTCAAACTCCTGGTCCAGTTCTTTAATATCAGAGGTCATTCTTGCCATCTGTATGGCCAGACCCTTTACCAGTCCTTTCTTCTGATGGTATGGATGGTTGCTACTGTAGTGCAGGTATGCATTACAAAAGGTTTCTTTCCTATAAAGGTTGGAAATTAATTTGCTGTGCCATTGGGAAATTTTGACATCCAAGTAACTAATACTCAGAAAGTCCCAAGAATGTGTAAACCTAAAGTAACCCTTGCTTCCATTCAAATGTTTCATAAACTCACTAATTTGGTCTACTGTACCATCCCACAGAATAAAAATCTCATCCAAAAACCTCACATAAAGATGTAAGTGCTTGGCAAAGGAACTCTTTAGAATAAACTCATCCTCCCATCCCAACATGACAATATTTGCATAGGTGGGGGCACAGGCTGCCCCCATTGCAGCTCTTCTGATTTTCTGGTAAAATTCACCTTTAAATGGACAAAGTTATTGCTGGGATGGATAATATGTTTATGGTAGCTATTGAGGAGTGAATATGTTGCTATTATTTTATTTCACGTTACTCATAAGTAGCATACTGGTAGGAGGTTAATCATTAATGTTCTTTGTTGGGGCAGGATTTTCTTCAGAATTATAAACTCACATGGTGGAACTTTTAAGAGATTTTGATATTTTATTATGAGTGTTGCCTGAGAGGCCGGATGGATTATATCATAGGATGGGGCACGTATAGCATTGCATGGGGAGAGGGCATTTTATTTGCTAGATTTAGGTTATATATAAAGAATAAGGAAAGGAGTACAGGAGAAATGCCATGTGTTTACTTGCTGATGATTGTCTTTTGTAGCTGAGTAATGCTGAGCAGCTGTTGCTTATGTTACGAGGATCTTAAAGAGTTTTAGAGAAAAAACAGCTTTGTAGTATCATCCAAGTAAATATGTAGTGGTTGCATTGGATATGAGCTTGCCTGAAATGTGGAAGATTCCATTATCCTGTGTGACAACCCACCACTGAACCAGTAATCGAGGAGCCTCAATCCTCACCACTGGTAACAGTGGGGGGCGTACACTGGGAGGATAGCAAGTACACCCACAGTATTTCCAGATGCAGCTCTCTAGATCAAGTGCAATTTCCCTTAACAGCACACAGAGACCACAGTCAGTCTGGGGCCTTTCTCCAGATCCCCAATAAGACTTCCCACTGGCACAGCTATAGAGTTGAGATCTCAGCTGAGTGAGCAAGCTAAACCCTCCAGCACCCTCTCTGTCCAACCAGTGCTTCATGTCCCTGCCCAAGTTCCTGACACACAAACTCTTTGAGGTTTAATTAATTTACACACACACACACACACACACCTGGGAAAGGCTGGCACAGGTTTACTTGCTATGTCTCCTTCTGCCCAGACTATAAGGTAGTTATTATTGCCACCAGTCATTCCATATCAGTTACTTTAAGGCCCTTAACAAAGGATGTCCATTCTCACTGTATAATATTAATACTAATACAAATGGTAGTTTGACCAAGAGCAATGCTATTAGGAGTGGCCTGCACAGAGTCACCAAATAAATACGTAAGTACTCTCAAAATTTAAATATCTCTAGACGGATCAGCCACAAAGAAAGGTTTAAATATATTTAATAATAAATAATAAAAACAAGAAAAATAGCATATATTCACAGTGACATCAGAGTTCACAACCATAGAAAATATTTAATGCAGCATTGCAGGACAGTCTCAAATAAATAAAGAAAAATATCTAAACAAAGCTTTGCCATATTCCTGACTGTATCTAAGAAAATTACCATATTCTAGTTAACTTACTTAAGAGTAAGGCAGATGTGGTGAGTGGATCTTGATGTCAGGTCCAAGACAGAATACAGAATGCTGTGTCTCTCTCAGAGATTTCTCAAATTACCCTCTCAAATATTACTGATGGGATAGCTTGCAGAATGACATAATTTCTTGTCATCTGACTCTATCCCAGGTGAACCCCCCACTGCTGGAATCTGGCAGTATTTAGCAACTACTTGTAAAAATAGATAGACCTCAGATCATTGGCAGATGCTGGAAGTCATAAAACAATTGTATTCCTTCACTTTTCAAAATTAGTAATTATTTCACCTTAAAGGCAATACAGAAAACTCCCTAGAACAGACATTATGTCTCTAGCTGCCATAAAGTAATTTAATTTCAGCTATTTTTCTGAAGTTAACCTTCTGTATTCCAGATTCCCCTGTTAAAATGTATACATTTAAACAGTTACAATAGTGCATGTACATTTCTGTTCTCTTCCAGTAGGGCACATTGTGGATCCATTTTATACACAAACATTTTGCAAATACCCTTTTCAACACGTCTGTACAAACAAGTTTGATATACACATGACATGCAGTTCTATCACAGTTGTAACACAAGCACCTTCTATAAATTATGTTGATATTTACAAAATGACATAATTATTTACAACATTCAAGAGAGCTGTGCTGGCAGTATCTCCCCTTGTCACACCCTGGTCTGTAGGTGGGGTAACATATTTAAGATCTATAATGTGACCTCATCACACCTAAACAACTTATGTATACCACCTGGTTCAGGGCATTTAATATAACTAAACAATACATCAACATAATTACAGCTAGTAACTTGCTATCAGGGGTCTATGTCAGAAGATCAAATTGCCAAATTATTGAAACTGAGACGATCGAATCTCGGAATATAGAACCTGCTTCTCCTCTGTAAGGTGGTATTTTTTTGGGTCAGGTGGTTACACTTTCCCCAATGTGGAGTGATTTCAGAGTTGGTATATATATCTAATAGGCAGAGGGTTTGGGGGGGTGCAGAAGGGCCCCCACACACATAAAAACATGATTTTTGTGATGTCATATTCTACAGAAGAAGCTGGTTCAATGTTCTGAGATTCGATCTTCTCGGTTTCAATAATCTGGCTGTTCGATCTTCTGACATAGATCCCATATTAGGAGTAGTACCATTAGGGTGAAGTACTTAATTTTCCTGAGATTAATTACACCAGGTAAAGTACTATTTCTACTGTTACAGGGTGTATATAAAGGCAAAAGTATAAAAGACTCTAGTAGAAGACTTCTAAGATGACTAAGGGCTCACAGTAAAAGCTGGATGAGGTAGTCCACTGACTGTTTACCAACTCCAGCCTAGCAGAAGTCAGAAATGAAGTCCCCAAGGTTATGTGCCGGGGCATTTGTACACATTGACCAGGATGTGGCAGCAAAACATGGATCAGCCGCCTTTTGTACATGTAGACAGCTCCAGACTGCCCTGCCAGTCAGATGACATATGCTTTGTGTAGCACACTGCAAGGAGTGCTTTCAGCAACCTTTGAGCATGGATGGCTGACATTAGTCCTCTTCTAAACACATGTAACTGTAAAGTAATGCTAGCTGACAGCAAAACAGTGATCCAGTTTTTCTGTATTACAGCTAGCACCTGCAAGACACTTGAAAATATACAAGTAAAGTAACTAGCCTGCACCTCAAATCAAAAATGACAATGAAACTCCATCTCTATACCAAAAGAAAGTGAACTAACAGCTGTGTGCATTGTACAGTCTTACGAACTATCTTGCTAGAGGGACTAAAGAAAAGCTGAAAATATACAGTTACACTTACTAAAAATATTTGTCTGATACCAGACGTTGTTTATTACATCCAAACTGCACTGAAGAAAAATATTCTCACTATTCAATATGGTAGCAAGTTTCACTGCCAAATATTTACTTACTGCCTGTCTCTCACATACTAAACAAATTTGTATGGCATTTGCTCAAAACTAGTCTCATACTTTTCCAGGTGATTTGCATTTTCAGACTGCTGTATAAAAAACAGCACAGAGAACTAAAATACTTATTCTGTCAATATAATCTGTTATTTTAAGTCCCCTTGAATCCTTCCATTATCATACAACCCCCATGCTAAATAAAGATTGTGAAGGAGTTTACAGTAAATGCTATACTTCACTTGTGGAATTTACTTTTACCTGCAATAATGTACTGTAATGCCACAAAAACAGATTTAACACATCTTTTGGGACATGTTAGCTGCTAGGTCACCCAGTAATATCTCAACATTTCCTGAAGCTAAATGCACTTCTTCCTGTCACACTATATACAGAGAATCTTACATTCGTCATTTAAAGAATATCTATATTCACTGTATTAGATATAAATTATATATAACATGTATGTTACTGTCCTCAATGTTATGATTAGTCACCACCAGTATAATATGCTATCTGTGTTCTATAAAGCATTTTCTTTTGCCCTTTTATGAAAATGACTGTGTTCCGCCTCTTATTGCATCATGGAGCTTTTCTCCCCGGGTCACCTGTTTAAGCATACTATGCCTGGTAATGACAAGCTAGTTATCAGAGTAAGACAAATAAAATAAACAGTGTCAGTGGAGTAGAAAGTAATGGAATTACATGTTTACATTATATAGACCCATTTATTGGTTGGTAGCAGGGATGGCTTGTGCTATTGGACTGCCGGACTGCAGCCCTCCCACCTAGAAAACACAAAAGAAAAATCTTTAAAACTAAAAAACAAAAACAGAAAAAAAAAAAGCACGAGTCCCGACTCCTCTGCGCATGCGTAGAGGCATTTGAAGACCTCAACCTCAGACTGCCTTTATCAGCAGTCTGGATAGAGACAGACAGATACCCAGCAATCATTGCTGCAAATGCACCCAGGAATCAGTGCGGTGACGACCGCACAGAAGAGGAGGTCCAGACTGCTTCGGCTGCAGGCAGACCCAATGAGGACTGAGAGAGGTGAGCTGCTCTCATGGGACATTCATTGTACAGGCTTGGCTTCATTCAGGAGGTAGGTGTTTTGGTCGCTGGCTGGATTGCTCCTTTTCGCGGGCTGTTTTGGTCGCTGGATTGCTGCTGCAGGAGGTTTTGGTCGCTGGCTGTTGAACAGGTGGGACATACAGCAGGTGAGTGTGTGTGTAAATGCCACAGTTACTATATACTGGTGGCGAGAGAGAGCAAATGGTGGTGGATAGAGATACTCAGGCTTGAACCCTGTACTTTGGATGCAAGTGGCAAGGACCTGAATTCCCTATCCACCACCATTTCTAAAAAAATTTGCAGATTTTTGCCTCATATTTGTTCTGTTCCTCATAAAATCTGTGGTTTCTGTATCTACATTTTTCCTTGCAAAGTTTGTAGTGTAGTGGTGCACTGGTAGCATTGCTGCCTAACAGCTACAGGTTCTCTGGTTTCATTCTTGGCTGTGGTGCCTTCTGTGTGGTGTCTGCATGTTCTCCCATCTTGCAAAGATGTGTCTGGCATTTCTCTCTGCTCTGCTGAAAATTGTCTTTTGTTCCAAGTCAGGCTAGTTTCCTGGTTAAATGTTTAAAAAATAACAGGCATTTGAATTTCCGACTTCATATTCTTCAGAAAGTACATGGTAACACAAAATTGTTCTAGCAGTTGTCTAAGTTTATAACATGGATATTTGAAATTTGTCCCTATTTTGGGGACTGTATTCCCTCATTATTGGCTTTGTCCAGGTATTTTGTGCTAAGGTTGAGAGTTATCTATGGTGAGAACTGTATTCATTGAATGTTTGGGGACTGTATTCCCCCCCATTACTGGCTTTGTTCACATGTTTTTTGCTAAGAGGTTGAGAGCTATAGTGAGAACTGAATTCACTGAATATGTTTGGGGGCTGTATTCCCCCATTATTGGCTTTGTTCAGGTGGTTAGTGCCAAGAGGTTGACAGCTATGCTGAGAACTGAATTCACTAAATGGTAGCCATTTAAGTTTGTCTTCCTCTCTTTTACAAAACAGCTGATTTGGCATAGTGGCATGTTTCTCTGACTGTTTTGCACAGGGTCCCTTGGGTTAAAGACGTGGCAGTGAAATGTATGGTGGTAACACAGCATTTTATTCTAGCAACTTTCTAACATTATACAAGCAATGTTTAAAATGTGTCCCTGGTTTTTGGGTTTTTGTCCCCCCCAATAAATTTCGGCTTTTTCCAGATTTCTTGTGCTGCAACATTCAGAGATACAGCTGCGTGTCGAGTAGATTTTACAAGGAGCTGAGAGCTGCTGAGAGCTGCAGGGGAACAAAACTTTAGTGCTGCTTATTCAGAGTCTGCTTGCATTAATAGCACAACAGGTAATGTACTTGCTTTTGATGCAGAAGGCTGTGGGTTCTACTCCCACAGTAGATAGATGCATTGCTGATACTGTACTGTTTTGTAAAGTGGGTGGATGCTGCAGTTCTTTTTGGTGAAGATACCTAGAGTAGTAACTATGAACCTGTTATCAGTTTGCCATACAGTCCCTATTGCGATATTACTAGCTTATCATTTTTTTTAATGCATGCAACATAGGCAATTTATTCCTCAAGGGCAACAGGCACTTTATTTGTAGATGAATAAACAGTGACATATAAAGTTGTTTGGTAGCAGCAACCTCTTCATTGTTACAGATTTCTTTAATGTGAAATTATTTAGATGACTTTTACTACTTTAGAGATTGTGCATATTTACTGATACTGGTTGACTGTAGAAGGTTGAGTAGACTTATGATGGAAATGTTCTGAATTGGGTAGTTTTGTCATTGGTGCATGCATTTTGTTTCATTGTTTACTGGAAAAATGTTTAAAACAATAAATTTAAAATGCCTTCTAACAACTGTACTGTATTGTACAAGGAATACAATTTAACATAATCAGGAAGGTGTATCAAAGAGCATGTGTATGTTTCGTGTTCAAGGGGCCTATGATTTGAAAACAGCCCAAAAGGGGCCTATGATTTGAAAACAGCCCAAAGTTAATCTTTATCTGCCACTGGCAAAATGTATTTTCTTTGAATGTGGGTTTCAATGCTGTTTCATTGAATGTGAGTTTCAAGGGCAGAGAAGTTTTTAATGCTAAGCCTGTTTTCATTGTGAGACTGCGTTGCTTTGTTTAGCAGATGTCTTAGTGTTTGTCCTGTAAAATGCAAAATAAAACTTTCAAATAAAATCCAAATCATCATAGAAGTAAAGCAGTATGCACATTAGTGTTTACGGTAAATAGAGTGAAATAGCCAACTAATGGATCATTGGAATGGCTGCAGGGGGGAGGGCTCCATTCGACCATGATTTTGTGAGGGGGAAGGGTGGCAAACTCAAAGACAGCCCCAGCTGAACTATACCTCCCAACTGTCCAGATTTTCACAGAATGAATAGATTTTTGCTTTTTATTTTTGGTTTGTTCCTCATAATATTTGTGGCTTTCTGGAAAATCGTTTAGGAATTAAGTCACTAAATAATGACACACTGAGTTTCAGACTTCCTAACCTTCAGAAAAATGCATGCTAAAGTAAGACTGTTATTCTATCAACCGTCTCAGTTTATACAAGAGCAATTTTTAGTACTGTTTATATGTTCCCCCAATATATTTGGCCTTGTCCAGATTTATTGCATTAACAGGTTGAGAGGTACATGCAAATAAATTGCTTTATAGAATTAGGCATAGCCAAACCTCTCAACTGTCCCCGAATTTGGCTCAAAATGTTGCTCTTCTCCTAATAATTCCTCCGCAAAATAGCAATTTTGGAAGAAAACACGGAGGGTTTATAATTAAGAAATAACGGTAATAATCAGAGTTATAGATTACTTTTATTTCAGAAATGCATGTAGATTCTTTTATTTTGTCAGCTGCTCAAGTTAGCAGTACTATTATTAACAAAGTGTCCCTTCTTTGGCAGGTTCCCAGCTGTATTGTGTGGTTAGTTTATATTTTTGCATCACATTTTTGGTCCATTTTTCATAAAATTGTTTTTTTGGCAAATTAGTGGTAAATCATTAAAGACTGAAGTTAGAAAACAATGACAGCCATTTGAGTTTCAGATTTCATATCCTTCAGAAAATCCATACTAATGCGAGACCTACTATTCTATTATCTTTCTAAGTTTATAAGAGCAATATTTAAAAATTGTCCTTATTTTTGGGCCTTTGTCCCACTTCTATGTATGGCTTTGCTCTGAGGGTGAGAGGTATGACAAATATGTCAGGGCCATCACAGTCAGCCAGAGACATTTCAAATTGTGACATACTTGTTGCACCCCACTCCCCCATGTAGTGACTCTGGATGTGTCCACGCAAGGCAAGGAGCAGTTATGCAGTGTAAATGTGCAGGGTATCCCCCCATCCAAGGTAGACACAAGTACTACAGTGGGTTTTCATCTGTTCTTAATTTTGCAGAATGGTCTGGTTTCTGTCATATTTTTGTACTGTTGATTTATGCTTATTACTCAAAGTGCCTGTTGCTCTGTGTTTTAAGTAGCAATGCTTTAATGGCCATCAGGTAAGCTTGTCTGAGATCATAACATGCAAGTAAGCTTTAATAAGCATACTGTTAAAGAATTGCCAACATTGAAGCCTTTCTGTTGTTGCCATGCAGAGAATACTTAACTAGATAATGTATAAGTGTTGGGTATTGAAATGCATATGACAGTATTTGTAATAAAGGACAGGATTACATTATTTTAAGAAGCTCATTACACATGTTGGAGACTTCCAGTGATCTCTGAGGGCTTTACCCGTAAACTAAACAGAATGCCATTCATGTGTGGTCCATAACCTTTACAGTAATCCTTTAAGCAATGTATCTTGAGCTTGTTTGCTTTTCATTTTTTACTTTGATCATGTTTTCCCCATGAAACAAGTAGATAGTTGTCAGGCAGCAGGTCTTTTTTGGATAAGAAACATTTTTACAAGTGGGGGTATCACAGAGATTGCTACTTTCAGCATGTTACTTAGTACTTTAATAAAGCTGAATATAAATTATAATTAGAACTGCAGTGCAAGGAGAAGCGGTTTGAGTTGAGTGCTGCTTGTTTTTCTTATACTTGATTTTGACTGGCATTCCAGTAATGTATTTAAAAAGTAATTTATTTTTTCATGCCTCAGAACCTTTAGTTTCCATCTAGATATTAAGTAAGCTGTCAAGCAGCCAATGCATTGAAATATTTTTATTCTTTTACACTTCATTTGTCTTGATTGGACTCTCATAATGAGGGTTTGGCACCCAGGGCAGCATATTTAATTAAAGTTTAGTTGTTGTGGTTTTGAGGATAGCTCCTCCCCTTTCTAGTTGTTTGCACCCCTTCCCATTGACCCCACCCATTCGGCTATCTCCTGCAGCCCCCCTTTGATTTGAAGTCACCAGCCACCACTGCAATAATGACAAAATTGCCCAGTTCAGAACATTTCTATCATAAAAGTCTACTCAAGCTTCTACAATCCACCAGTATCAGTAAATATGCACAATCTCTCCAGAAGTAAAAGTCATCTAAATAATTCCACATTAAAGAGATCTGTAACAAATGGAGAGGTTGCTGCTAGCAAACAACTTTATATTTCATTGTTTCATCTACAAATAAAGTGCCCGTTGACCTTGGGGAATAAATTGCCTATGTTACATTAAAAAATGATAAGCTAGTAATATTGCAATAGGGAATGGGTGGCAAACTGATAACAGGTTCATTGTTACTAGGTATTTCTGCCAAAGAGGACATTCTCAGAACTGCAGCATCCACCCCTTTAAAAGTGCAACACAGTACAGTATCAGCAATGCATCTATATACTGTGGGAGTAGAACCCACAGCCTTCTGCATCAAAAGCAAGTATACTACCTGTTGTGCTTTTAACAATGCAAGCAGAGTCAGCATAAACAGCACTAAACTTCTCTTCAAGCTCTCAGCTCCTTGTAAAATCCACTCAACACTCATCTGTATCTCTCAAATTTAAAGCACAAGAAGTCTGGAAAAAAACAAAATTTATTGGGGGCGGGGCAAAAGTCCCAAAGCTATGGACACATTTTAAACATCACTTGTATAATCTTGGAAAGTTGCTAGAATAAAATGCTGTGTTACCACCATGCGTTTCATTGCCAAGACCTGGACCCAGGACCCTGTGCACTACTGTCAAAGCAACATGCCACTATGCTAAATCAGCTAAGTGAAAGACAGGAAGACCAAAACTTAAATGGCTATCATTTAGTGAATTCAGTTCTCACCATAGCTCTTAGCCTTTTAGTACAAAACACCTAGACAAAGCCAATAATGGAGGAATACAGCTCCCAAACATATTCAGTGAATTCAGGTCTCACCATAGCTCTCAACCTCTTAGCACAAAAAAACTGGACAAAGCCAATAATGGGGGGATACAGCCCCAAAAATAGGGGCAAATTTCAAATATTGATCTTAGAAAATTGCTAGAATAAAAAGTTTTGTGTTATAATGTACTTTCTAAAGAATATGAAGTCTGTAATTCAAATGCCTGTCATTATTAAGTGAATTCAAAATCCAGAAAACCACAAATTTCACAAGAACAAAAATATGAGGCAAAAATTTCACAAGTGGTGGTGGGTAGGGAACTCAAGCTCTTGCTACCTGCTCCCAAGGCACAGGTTTTGAGTCTAGCCATCAGGTATATTTCACACACACCCACACACACACACACACACACACACACACACACACACACACACACACACACACACGCCCTACCTGAGTAGGAGTACCTTCCGTGTTGCACTAAAAGCCCAGCTTCAAGGTCTGTCCCTTTAAAAGCCCATCTTCTTTCAATTGCTGCAAAGTTAGTCCATTACTGCACTAAAAGCCCATGAGAGCAGAGTCCTTCCCCTTCCCACAAGAGCAAGCTGCTACCCAGCCTGCAGATGTTGCAGTCTGATCCCCTTCCAGTCTATGCAGTCGTAACTACATAGACTTCTGGAATATCTGCTGTTGAATGCTGTCTGGGATCTCTGCTGTTGAATGTTGTCTTCCTAATCGGGACTGTCTTACCAGCAGTCCGGATTCTGTGCATATGCTCTGGACTGGTTCAAAATTAAGCTCCAGGACTCACGTTTGTTTTTCTTTTCTTTTCTTTCCTTTCTTTCTTACAGCTGGGGGGGAGCTGCAGTCCTGCAGTTCAATAGCATGAGCCGCCCCTGCATTATTGGTGCATGCATTTTGCTTCACTGTTTACTGGAAAAATGTTCAAAATAATAAATTTAAAATTCCGTCTAACAACTGTACTGTATTATACAAAGAATATAATTTAATACAATCAGGAAGGTGTAGCATAGAACACATGTATGTTTCCTGTGCAAGGGGCCTATGATTTGAAAACAGCCCAAAGTTAATCTTTATCTGCCACTAGCCAAATGTATTTTCTTTGAATGTGGGTTTCAATGCTGTTTCAATGAATTTAAGTTTCAAGGGCAGAGACGTTTTAATGCGAAGTCTATTTTCATTGTGAGAGACTGCATTCCTTTTTTAGCAGATGTCTATTAGTGTCTGTGCTGTAAAATGTAAAATCAAACTTTTAAATAGAATCCAAATCATTGTAGAAGTAAAACAGTATGCACATTACTGTGTTTATGGTAAATGGGGTGGAATAGCCAAGTAATGGGACATTAGAATAGCTATGGGGGCACCATTTGACCATGATTTTGTGAGTGGGGAAGGGCGGCAACTTCAGACAGCCCTGG
>NC_056746.1:949237295-949389795 GCF_019279795.1 Protopterus annectens | reverse complement strand
AGATTGATTTTGACTTACTCAAGGCATTGGCTAATTATTGATGTTCATGTGTTCCACTCTAGTAGCTACAAATTTTCACGAGTGTTATTAAAGTTTCTTAAATGACTAAAGTTTAGGATTCATAAAACCAGTCAAGCTACATAATTTCCAGTTACACAAAACCTGCTGATCAAAAAGAAGACTCCTAATGAAGTTTTTATGAAGAAGTAATACTGCATTTAGGCAGGCTACATTTAGCTGTAAAGTGGTTTAGTGTAATTGTGATTCAGTCTTTGTGCTCATGCCCCAGCAGCCTGATATTGCATTGGTATACTACTAAATGATTGACCAAAAGGAGACCTTGGCATATGGCCTGATAGTAATATCACCCCCCCCCCCCACCAAAAAAAAAAAAAAAGAGTTGTGATGTCTGCTGCAGCTACATAGCAGCTGTGTTTTCCATGCACTTCATTTACGTATAAAACCACTTGTATTCTGAAATTGTCAGCTTGCAGTGCAACGTCACAGAGCTACTCAGCAAGTTGTATTGGGTTGCCTTAAAGTCTTTTTTTTTTTCTGGCTTGTGCACTGGGCCTCTCTGAGGTACTCAGTATAGGCAGTTTGAACCAAGTTGTCTACCTCATCAAATAAATAAAGACTAAAAGAAATGAAAGTTAATAATGCTTGTTAATGTGTCATCAAGTAAACAACGATGATAAAAAATCATAAACTGTTCATTAATGCATTGTTATTGTTGTCAAAGACTCAGCTAAACAGACATTGTAAATTGTTTAAAAAGCAAGTATACCCTGAAAATGGAGCAGTACTATATCTGTTTAATAGGATAGAAAGAAACTGTATGTTAATCTGTCACAGTTCTGTTTTTATCACAAACAAGGTGCACTTTGTGAGCACACACAGTTCTGCCTTGATGACTACCCATTTGCTTGTTAGTGTTAAATCCAAAAGAAAAAAAAAACTGCTCCAGCTGCAAATATGGCATACAACTGCACCAAATAATAAATGGCAGAGCTACATTGAGATGCATGCCAAGCCAGATTACTGAGTGAGACAAACTTCAACAGAAACATCTCTTCAAAGAGTAGAACAAAAATTAACAAGATGCAAACATTGCTAGAGAATCCTTTGTAAGAGTTGACACTAATATCTGATATCAGAAACTTGTATATACATCAGTCATATGCTTCATATGTGTCAGACAAAGTGAAGTTGCCTGGTTATGTGGTGCATAGTGATGGAGACTTGACTAAGACCCAGTTGTCCAGGTTCATTTAGTAGCCCTCGCACTACAGAAGTAAGACAAGAGACTGAGGAAACCACTGTCTATACTTTGGAGGTAGAGGTAGGGCAACTTGGAGATATACCTCACAACCAACAGACATTAAAAATGGGTACAAAGTTTCTTGAAAATTAGGTGCATCTAGCCAAAAATCTGGGCACATAATTAGCATTAAATTTGGATACTGAATGGGTCTATGTCAGAAGATCGAAAGTTCAAAAGACTAAAAATAGAAATATCTAAAATTCAAAATATCAAAAATATTTTTAATGTAGTGGGCAAGCCCTCTGCACCCCTCATGTGGGGGGCTGTGCCCCCACATGCCCTGCTAATTATATATACCATCTCCAAGATCACACACCACTGGAGAAAGGGCAAATTCCATTTTTGATATTTTGAGTTTTAGATATTTTGATTTTTCAGTCTTTTGAGTTTTTAATCTTGTGAGGGGATCTTACTGAATATAACCCATCTCTTCCCACTTCCAGGGATATTGTGGGATACTACTCAGAACCACAACTATAACAAAGTTAGACAGACAAAATGACCCAAAAATATAAGCATATTATGATTCTTTTATTATGAGATGACAGCACAGCAGAAAAATCTTCCTTCTCTTTATAATTTTACTCAAGATTTTTCTCACTGTTCAAGTGCTCTATGACTTTCTCTGTCTAGCAAATGATCCAAGACTCATTATTTATTATTCATTTATTTATTTAGTGATTGACATTTGGTGACCAGGAAAGTCCGACTGGGTCAGAAACCCATTTTCAGTGGAGGCCTGGGGAGAAAAGCTCCAGCAGTAAAATTAAGACAATAGCTGTAAATATATCATCAAAAATTAATATATCATCAAAAATACATGACATCTTTACATAGTTTTAGAAGCAGTATTATGTAGTAGAAGAATGTGTATAAATACTTTTACATTTGGATAACTGTTACAAAGTATATAACAGCCACTACAATAGACTCATACAAACATTTTATGTATTTGAAGAGGAAGGGTAATAAAAACACTTCAAAGAGTGGGGTGGGTAATAGCGGAAGTAAAAAGTTAAAAGGAGGAGCTTGTTACTAGGAGGTTATGTGTTGTGTTATATTCCGTAGTTTAGAAGTGAAAAGGTAGATAGCTGTTAGTGGATGGTATACTAAAGCTGAAGGATTAGTGGGATGAGCAGAGAGTAATGAAATTTGTAGGATGCAAGAGTGTGGGTGGAAGGATGAAAGGAGAGAGGGAAACAAGATATAGGAGGGTGTGCTTACAGATATTAGGTCGAACACAGGCATCTCCGGGAATTATAGAGGTAGTTTTTTTAGCGTGAGTTTGAATTTCTTGGGCTTGTCTATACTGATGATACATGGCGGGATCGCAATCAAAGTAACCACAACTAGATCTAAAATATTACCTTCCCAAAATGACACTTTTTCCTTCAGTTACTTAAAATCATCACCATTTGCTGTCTTTGTTAAAATCATTGCAAGGTACCCTATAGCATGCATGCAGACAGTGAGTTTTATACCCAATAGAAATTTGAAAAAAATCAGGAAACAGTATCAATAATCATGGGCTATAACCCACTTAGCAATTACTCATTCACACTATTTTCCTGAAAAATGCATTTGTCACTGGAACACAGAAACCCCAAATCTCTTCCCCCGGTTCTGTATACTGCAAACAAAGAATGCCAGAATTGGTACACAGTGACCTCTTTAATTCATTTATACTGAAGGCACATGCAAGTTCACAATGCATAAGAGTAAAACCTATTAGATAAGTGATTAATATCTTTCCAGAACTGTGAAAAAACATTTCTGTCTACAAAACAAAATTCAAATTGATGCACAGCATAGAGGACATACTTACATTAGGTTATCAGAAATTAAATTTTTTAGCTAACTTCAGACTCAGTAACACTCCTACTGCCAGAGGGCTATACTTATGTATACTATACTAGGATATAGATACAGCAGTTTTGTGTTCCTTAGAATAAGGAGAAGAAAGCAATCATCTATGAAATAAAAGCAATAATAACAGATGCTAAGACAGCTTGGAAACATTATAAGAAAGACACTTTACCCTTGTGCTTTGGAATGATAGTACTAAAACAAACATTATTTCAATGTTGACTGCTGAAAGGAGACAAGCAGTATTAAGGGGAGAGTTCAGCTTTTTGAGCATACCAACTATCATTCATATAGTCACATGTGCTTTTTTTTGTTCTTCCACAGATAGCACATACTACCTACCTAGCAGTTACCTAGCAAATGTTATAGTCATTATGGCACAATTGGCAAATGCATGCAGACCTATTAGTAGGTCTCTCTCAGCAGCAGAGTAACCCAACGCTGTGTTTAGTAGATAACCAGTTAAGAAATGTCTTTTGTTTGAACTTCATATGTAACTCCTCCCCCCAAAAAAAAGAGGAAAAAAACTTTAACTTCCTAATTAAGAAAATGCTATGCAGCTTGTTTAAGCATTGATAGGTTTTTCACTCTTATCTAAAATATTTAAAGCAATGAGGAGTAAGATTTCATGAGTGGACTGTTCAAATTTACTTAATGAAATAATGAAGGTGCGCATGCAAGTCAGGCTCCTCTGCCATTCAACCACATTCTTCTTCCAAGAGGCCCACATGAAATCCATTCCTTTCTTTTAAATACATCAAAGTAATCAGATGTAAGTGATCATTATCATAAGTACACATACTGTTATTCATCATCATCAGTGCACAGTAATTCGAAGACAAAAAGCAGTGAAACATTCCATTTATTTAGGGTTTAGACTAGAGTTTAGTACGTGATTCACTCACTCGGTGTAACCAGCTTGCTGTTTTATTTCTTACTACACCCATGCAGTTTCTTTATTCTCAAGCTCTTACTTTTTTCTGCTATTATTTTGCCAGCTAATCCAGTCACATCAGCCAGTGTGATGAGCCAGCTATGATGCAGCACAGTAAAAAATATATATATTGTAAATCAAAAGCTTTATAGTAAATTGCATCTGTTCAGTTGCAAGTTGAACCTCATGAAAGGGGCTGAGTCAAGATTAAAAGTGAAAGAGTACCAACAAAAGTGGTACAGTTAAGAGGTAAGCTTGGAGAAGTAAAGGGACTTCCTCCACAGTTAGCCCATACCATATTCCTCGCCAGGGCCTCACCAGGCAAGGGGCAGGGTTACAAAAACAGAAAAAGGCTAAAACCATCCCTGATGACTGACTGAATGATGTTCCGGCAGCTGCTCTTCGATGACCCTCGCCCCAGTGGTGTGGAATTAAAGGGACAATTGACTAGAAGGGGGCTGATGGTCAACTGAGAGTGGGAGTGAAAATAAAATGCCATTAGTGGCTTGTGAAGGAGTTTTCTGTGTGAAACAAATGAAGAAACATAAATAGGCTTAGAAAAAACGTCTTGATGTGTTAAATACAAGGCTGCAGAGGTAATTACCTAGAAAATGGTTCAACTCTTGGAAAGTTTGGAAGACTTCTAGGAAATGAACTTACTCATATATGGCAAACTTTGCATAATTAAATTAATATCAACAGCTTCAAAACCAACGTTTTTAATTAATATTGATAGCAAAGGGGTAGGAGAGTACTACAGACTTCCTATCAATAGGTCTTAAAATAGCAACACTTTAGGCAGCAAAAATAAGTGGCATTGATGGGAATATAAAATGAAAAAAGGAACACTGGTTCCTCTGCACCCCAGGAATAATGAGAGGGTTGTAAATGTAGTGAGCCAGTACAACATTATGAAGATGAGCAGGAGATTAGGGGGAGCTGAGAGCACAGAGACAGCAAACGTCCACAGAATTAGAAATCAATTAGACCAGCAACTTTAACGGCCAAAGCAGAGCTAGCCATTGTCACTGAGGCATGGGGCAAACAGACATGGCTAGAATAACATTATACAAGAGCCCAACTGCTTAGACAAGAGAGCAGCAAAAAAGAAAAAGTAGGAATCCTTTTTATTTTGGAGGCAGAAGGCAGAATTTACACTGCTGAGGTACAGGCATTCAAGGGTCACCTTGGAAACTGGAAAGCCTATCATAATGAGGAAATGCACAAGACAGAAAGACAAAGAGAATACCTTTTGAAGCCATGTGCAGACTATGCATAGAAAAAAATGTGTTTAACTTTCTCTCATAAAAACTAATGTCTTTCGGCTTTTCCTAGTTAGGGGTCACCACAGCAGGACTCTGCTCTGCTAATGATTGGCAGTGAATATTTACGGTGCCGAGTTACCAGCCCGACCCCCAACCTTCAAAGAAGACACACCCATTCACGCACACACCTACCTGCATGTCTTTAAACGTCACCCATGCCAAGTTAAAAATTCCTGCCTCAGCCCTAGTAGTGAGCATATATGCCACAAACATTCATTAGTAACACTCAATTTATGGTAGTAGACCAGATTTAAAGAATTGTTTTTAAATCCAGTGCTCCCAAATGTAGACCAGGTTTCTAAAAGCAAAGCAAGACAGTATGCTTTGGATCAGAGTGATGGTAGCCAAGCCATCAAACTATCAAATAATTGTTCATATATATTTTAGACAGCCTGACTTCAAGGTGCTGTTGTAACATCTTGTGATAGACCTAGCTTCCAGGCAGCATGATATATAGAAAAACACAGAGAAAATCATAAAAAATGCTTCATCACATGTATCAAGTCTGTCTAATAAATAAACAGCAGATGGAAAGGCCATGTAATTCTGTAAGGATGTCATTAGATGTTTGAGGCAGGAATTTTTAACTTGGCATGGGTGACGTTTAAAGACATGCAGATAGGTGTGTACGTGAATGGGTGTGTCTTCTTTAAAGGTTGGGGGTCGGGCTGGCAACTCGGCACCGTAAATATTCACTGCCAATCATTAGTAGACCAGAGTTCTGCTGTGGTGACCCCTAACTGGGAAAAGCCGAAAGACATTAGTTTTTATGAGAGAAAGTTAAACACGTTTTTTTTCTATGCATAGTCTGCGCATGGCTTCAAAAAGTATTCTCTTTGTCTTTCTGTCTTGTGCATTTCCTCATTTTGATGGGCTTTCCAGTTTCCAAGGTGACCCTTGAATACCTGTACCTCAGCAGTGTAAATTCTGCCTTCTGCCTCCAAAATAAAAAGGATTCCTACTTTTTCTTTTTTGCTGCTCTCTTGTCTAAGCAGTTGGGCTCTTGTATAATGTTATTCTAGCCATGTCTGTTTGCACCATGCCTCAGTGACAATGGCTAGCTCTGCTTTGGCCGTTAAAGTTGCTGGTCCACTGTCATAAATACATTGTGCAGCAAAAGGAACTCCTTAAATGATATAGTGGACCAAAACCCCTAATTCACAAGGATAATAGCAAAAGCTTAAAAAAACCCTGAAGAACACTAGCAGGTCAACTAAAGATGTCCACTGAAGCCATAGATAATTATAAATCCTTCTTTAGCTATGTTAGAAAACTTAGAAATGATACTTTAAATTGCTCTGAACTTATTCAGAATGACATCTCCTATTCTGACACAACAGACATTGCCAATATCCTTGAAAATCAATTTAGTGGCAACTTCACTGCTGAGGCTTTTATCCAAACCCTTGAAATATCTGAGCCCTTTACTTCCCTAGTTATCTCTAATGATTATTTACTGAAAATACTAACCAAGACTAAAAATACTTCCTCCATGGGATATGTCAATATATCTACTTCCTTAACTGAAATGGTTAAACATGCTTGCAGACATACACCCAAAACTGTTTAATCTACATTTAGCTACTGGTATTGAATAGAGCACTGCAGTGGTGATGCCCCTTCATAAGGCTAGCTTTACAACTGATCTGGGTAACTACAGACCTATCAGCCTTAAAACCTCATCTGCAAAGACATGGAATATATTATACATGACCTCATAAACAATAGTATCAAGAATCATATTAGACATGACCTGCAACAGTTTGGCTTTGTGAAAGGTAGATCCTGTCTACTGAATCTGGTAAACTTCTTTGAAAGGCTTACAGAGACTGTAGATGGCGATCATGCAGTCTACATGGCACATCTTGACCTGGCCAAGGTCTTCAACACCCTTTCCCATGCTGCCATCATACAAAAGCAAAATGCTTTAAAAATCAACCCATCTGTGGTAAGATGGATAGCAAAATGAATGAAAGGCAGAACCTACACAGTGCAAGTTGCAGGTGCCTCATCACAATGTATTAAAGTGACTAGCGGTGCCTCTCTAAAAACACAGTGTTCTGACATCTTCTTTTTGATATTTACTTGTCAAATCTAGAAGCAGAGAGCCAAGACAATTGGCTAACAAAGTCTGCAGATGACTGCAACTAGGGATTGCTGTTAAGTCACCTTCTGATACCCAAATGAACACTTCCTAGTAAACTCTTGATGTACTAAAAATGAGTTCAAGCTAAATGCTAAAACATGTAGTACCATTACTTCTGTTAGTTAAATGCTAGAAAGCATAGTACCATTACTTTTAGTAGCTAAATGCTAGAAAGCGTAGTACCATTACTTTTGGTAGCTAAATGCTAGAAAGCGTAGTACCATTACTTTTGGTCGCTAAATGCTAAAAAGCATAGTACCATTACTTTTGGTAGCTAAATGCTAAAAGAAATAGTACCATTACATTTGGTAGCTAAATGCTAAAAGAAATAGTACCATTATATTTGGTTGCTAAATGCTAAAAGGCGTAGTATCATTACGTTTGGTAGCTAAATGCTAAAAGGCATAGTACCATTACTTTTGGTAGCTAAATGCTAAAAGGCGTAGTATCATTATGTTTGGTAGCTAAATGCTAAAAGGCATAGTACCATTACTTTTGGTAGCTAAATGCTAAAAGGAATAGTACCATTACTTTTGGTAGCTAAATGCTAAAAGGCATAGTACCATTACGTTTGGTAGCTAAATGCTAGAAGGCATAGTACCATTATGTTTGGTAGCTAAATGCTAAAAGGCATAGTACCATTACTTTTGGTAGCTAAATGCTAAAAGGCATAGTATCATTACGTTTGGTAGCTAAATTCTAAAAGGCATAGTACCATTACTTTTGGTAGCTAAATGCTAAAAGGCGTAGTATCATTGCGTTTGGTAGCTAAATGCTAAAAGGCATAGTACCATTACTTTTGGTAGCTAAATGCTAAAAGGCGTAGTATCATTATGTTTGGTAGCTAAATGCTAAAAGGCATAGTACCATTACTTTTGGTAGCTAAATGCTAAAAGAAATAGTACCATTACATTTGGTAGCTAAATGCTAAAAGGTGTAGTATCATTACGTTTGGTAGCTAAATGCTAAAAAGCATAGTACCATTACTTTTGGTAGCTAAATGCTAAAAGAAATAGTACCATTACATTTGGTAGCTAAATGCTGAAAGGCGTAGTATCATTACGTTTGGTAGCTAAATGCTAAAAGGCATAGTACCATTACTTTTGGTAGCTAAATGCTAAAAGGTGTAGTATCATTACATTTGGTAGCTAAATGCTAAAAGGTATAGTACCATTACTTTTGGTAGCTAAATGCTAAAAGGTGTAGTATCATTATGTTTGGTAGCTAAATGCTAAAAGGCATAGTACCATTACTTTTGGTAGCTAAATGCTAAAAGGCATAGTACCATTACTTTTGGTAGCTTAATGCTAAAAGGCATAGTATCATTATGTTTGGTAGCTAAATGCTAAAAGGCATAGTACCATTACTTTTGGTAGCTAAATGCTAAAAGGCGTAGTATCATTATGTTTGGTAGCTAAATGTTAAAAGGCATAGTACCATTACTTTTGGTAGCTAAATGCTAAAAGAAATAGTACCATTACGTTTGGTAGCTAAATGCTAAAAGGCGTAGTATCATTACGTTTGGTAGCTAAATGCTAAAAAGCATAGTACCATTACTTTTGGTAGCTAAATGCTAAAAGAAATAGTACCATTACGTTTGGTAGCTAAATGCTAAAAGGCGTAGTATCATTACGTTTGGTAGCTAAATGCTAAAAGGCGTAGTATCATTACATTTGGTAGCTTAATGCTAAAAGGCATAGTACCATTACTTTTGGTAGCTAAATGCTAAAAGGCATAGTACCATTACTTTTGGTAGCTAAATGCTAAAAGGCGTAGTATCATTACATTTGGTAGCTTAATGCTAAAAGGCATAGTACCATTACTTTTGGTAGCTAAATGCTAAAAGGCGTAGTATCATTATGTTTGGTAGCTAAATGCTAAAAGGCATAGTACCATTACTTTTGGTAGCTAAATGCTAAAAGGCGTAGTATCATTATGTTTGGTAGCTAAATGCTAAAAGGCATAGTACCATTACTTTTGGTAGCTAAATGCTAAAAGGCGTAGTATCATTACATTTGGTAGCTTAATGCTAAAAGGCATAGTACCATTACTTTTGGTAGCTAAATGCTAAAAGGCGTAGTATCATTATGTTTGGTAGCTAAATGCTAAAAGGCATAGTACCATTACTTTTGGTAGCTAAATGCTAAAAGGCGTAGTATCATTATGTTTGGTAGCTAAATGCTAAAAGGCATAGTACAATTACTTTTGGTAGCTATATGCTAAAAAAAAAAGTACCATTACGTTTGGTAGCTAAATGCTAAAAGGCATAGCATCATTACGTTTGGTAGCTAAATGCTAAAAGGCATAGTACCATTACTTTTGGTAGTTAAATGCTAAAGGGCATAGTACCATTACTTTTGGTAGTTAAATGCTAAAAGGCATAGTACCGTTACTTTTAGTAGCTAAATGCTAAAAGGCATAGTATCATTATGTTTGGCAGCTAAATGCTAAAAGGCATAGCATCATTACTTTTGGTAGCTAAATGGTAAAAGGCGTAGCATCATTACGTTTGGTAGCTAAATGCTAAAAGGTGTAGTACCATTACGTTTGGTAGCCAAGCTCTCCTCTTATCATACTGCACAGGCAACACATCACTGCAAAATCAAAATGTAATCAAGGATTCAGGAACTTGGGTTGATAACTCCCTCTCTTTTGACCATCGTGGGACAGGACTAAACTCTAATTTCAACATTACTGCTATTTGTCATTTTTAGTTTTCATTTCCCTGTGTAGAATAAAACTTTACTTTTCCTCAGTGTTGCAACTATCCTTGAATGTCTCTTCTTGTTTCCTTCTAAGTGGCAGTGAGACCTTCTTTTTTAATGATTCTTGAGTCAGAACTCTATCCCTGCACTTATTACATCTCTTTCTTTTCTTATGAAATGTAATGCTGCCCTTGGCACCTTCCTTAAGGAGAATTCAACAACACTTACCATATTCAAACTCAGTGAGCAAAATCCATCTCACTGTCAAAACCAAGTTATCTTCTTTCATATCTGCCACATATTAGTTTACCAGACCTTCTCTGTCCTGGAGTAGTTAACTAATCCTTTTCCAGTAGTACCCACTAAACTCTTTAGTCTTTCATCTCCCTCCTACCCTTTCACATTATTACCCTCTATTCCATAATTAAGCATGCTTATATTTGACCCCTCTCCATGTGTCATCTCATTGGATGTAATGTTATGCTGCATGTTATTGTACATTTTGCATGCTTTCAAACCATTGTATTATATTTAGTTGCCTGCACTTAGCTTATTTTTGTTTTGCTGTATGATTAAATTCAATTTATTGCATGCTTTGCATGCTTTCAAACCATTGTATTAAACTCACTCAACTATAATTACCTCTTTTTTATGTTTTCCTGGCTAATCCTGAAATAGATCATCATGGATCAGTGTTTTAACCTGGTTGGTAAACTTAAATAAGTAAATGTAGATCGCAGTTCCTATTCCAGTGCCTCTTGGTTCCACCTGCATGACTTCACCATTGCACTACCGTCTCAGCACAGACACTGGCTAAATGGAATGTTCTTACATGATGACTCTGCAGTATTCACATTGATCCATACAAAGTTTGATGTCTGTGTGTTGTAAATAAATAACCTGCATTGTAATTCAAAGGCAACACACTGCACTAGACTGGGAACCTATGAGCATCTACAGAGTTTGCTGCATGCAGGTTTATTAGTTAGCTTTCTGTAGTGTTTCCATAGTTCACTAGGGCTTGTATAAACCTTTAGAATGGACTTCCTAGGTCCCTTCAGTGTTGTATTGGCAGCTGCAGCTTTGCGTTAAGGATTGTCTCAAAGTATTCTTGGACAGTAGTAACCATGTGTCCTGTAAGACACACAGGGAAAGCTGGACTCAGCCTTGTTAAAGCTGAAGGAATCAACAAATTATCCCCATTGTACTCATGTCCTTTGTGATCTGTTTTGTTTTTGCATTCATTTCTAAACATAACCTGGCCCTTACCTATGATCATTATTCACTTTATGAGCATATTAAAACATTACCTTTGTGTAAGGCTTCCATTTTCACTTACTGTTCCTTTCCTTTTTATAGTCTACAGACGGCCCATTAAAAATATATATATTTTAAAAAACAATTATGCAATTTGATTTTTCATTTCTGTTGAACAAATGTTAAATTACAGTTTAACCTAATGCAGTACATTGTACTTGTGTCTGAAGTTTCTGCTATGAATAAGTGGCTTTAATGTCCCTACACCATTTACTGCCTGCTAGTACCACTGCTCTTCTGTTGCTGTATCGATATATGTTACACTGTACGTTTTGAAGCGCATTATCTTATTATACCATGCTGTACTGCTTTGCATTTTCTCTTTAAAGTGCACATTTCCTAATTCTTTTCTGAAAAATATGTAATAAATCTGCCTATTACAACTGCTCAGTTATGTAACAAATGAAAAAAATTGTAGAAATAAGTTACCTCTGAACAAAAATGTTTATATGTATAGCCCTGTACATGAGAATTAGGCCACTTGGCTTTTCTTGCCTTTAGAAAACTGGGTTTTGATGGAGGAGGTTGTTTGACATTGTAGGAAGATCACTTATTCTTAACTGCAGTTAGAAATTATGTATCACTCAATGACATCTGCTCCACACACATTAACACCTCATACGGAGCTTTTGAATGTTACTTCAAAGCTATTTGACGTCATTTCAGTGAAATGAACATATTTTGCATCTAGGAGAAGCCATTTACTCACAGACCCCCAATTCGAAGAACCTATTGATTTCAGAGTTTACCAAAATATAGCTTGTTACACCTCATATTTGTTTTGTTTCAGGAGAGCAAACATTGCCTTTGCAACCCTCATCCCATTATTGTTATAATCTCAATTCAAGCTGATGCAGTACTGTGGTGTTATGAGAACTGAAAATCATTTACTTTATAATCTAACAAACCATTCTCACCCCCAAGAAAATGCAGCCTGCCTCTGAATTAGAATATAATAGTAGGAAGCATCAGGATAAATGGAAACGTGTCCTCCATCAAAATTTGTCCTTTTATCCTTTTATTCCTTTTGTATTTCATTTCGCTAAGCTGCACATTTGGCGGACTGTGTAATTAAGACGTCTGTTGATCCTTTTCTACGTCCACACATTTCTCATCCTAAGATCTTCTTTTGTTCTTCTCATTTCCTCTCCTACCTCAGTGACCTCGGTGACCATAAAGTTCTTCTCTCACTCTGCTGCCTCATACTGCCTTCTCCCAGAAAGTGGACAGCACAGATATCACCCATCTGAAGCCTGGGGGCTTTGTAACATTAACCCTTAACCTCCCCACATGTGCCTGTAATTAATCCAGGGTCTGACACATAATGGGCATAGCAACTAGAATATGCCATTCGCTTCTGCAGATGATATAACTCCTCAAGACTGCCCTGCCCGCTTTGAAGCCAGGGCTCCTGTTGGGTCTCTGGTCTCCACTGGGGAATTCCATAGTGGAAATAAGTACCTAGGCATATAGTCTGCCCCCTTCTCTAAGGACAGGTAAGCTAGCAAAGCCATGTTACTCTTTCCTTCCCTTCATGCCAGCTTGTACAGTGGTCATCTGAGTTATAGTCAGAGCTTTTTCCCACTATGTCAATAAAGCTAACTTATCTCATCACAAGATCTTAATTCCCTTTAAATCTCATTTAAAAACTCATCGATGAAGTACAAATTGCTGGTATGTTTTTGCTTCTGCAGTATAAGAGTTGGAAAATGAGGTACACGATGATTTACAGCATATAGTTATGATGTGAACATGGTGCAGAAGAGCCCATTTCATCCAAAAAACTAAGAACTCTTACTGTATAATGTGGAATAAAATATATAAAGAAATACTGCTTTACTGAAAGACATTTAAACACCTTAATAAATGTACCTACCAAGGCAATGAATGTTCATGTGTTTGATCTAAAACATATACGGTACAGATTTAATGCAATGTTAGTATTTATTTCATTTTCTAAACTGGATTAGTCCCAATAAACCAAAGGGGCCTTAACAGAGGAGATGTGCTCTAGAATATATAATAAACAATTTAATAGAATAGCTAACCAACCTAAGCAACATATTTTGGTTTGTGGGAGCCTGGAATGAATACAGTAATACTAACCACAGCATCATCTAGAGAACATATTACTAGAAATACAGTGTGAAAGATAGTGAAGCAAATGGATGTATTGATGCAACCATTATGCACAGCCTCACCCATACGTAGATGAAAATCTCATCCTGTTTGGTTTATATACTTACATCTAGATACACAGCTTGACAGCATGAGCACCAGAACTTGTAGAGGGACATAATTTCTAACAGCATGTCTCCAGAAAATGACATGTCACCATTGTGGTGTCCCTTCCCAAAAAATGCTGCAGTGACATGTCAGTACTTTTCAGGTATGGGCTCACTTGGAACTAGTCTAGAACCCAGAGCTGTCAGGTTCATTGATGGGTTTGGACCAGCTGTACTACAGTGACATCCCAGTAGGCCTGATCCTGCTGTGCAGCTCCCCACTTCCTTACCATTATGGCAGAACATGCCTCACTCTGAAATGCTGTTGTTCACACAAGTAGTGTCTATAGGTTAGAGCCGATCATTGAGGTCTAAGAAAATAATGGATTTCTTATGTAAAATCTCTTTTTACTTTCCATGTATTATGCCGACTGTCTCCTTTCTCTTATCAGCCATTACAGTTTGTGAAAAGAAGATAAATGGGAAAATGTGGAAGGAGATACAGAATGGGCTAGAAGCTCCTTCTGTTCTGCTAGGTTGGGGGTACCAGGGAAGTTAGACTCTGAGCAAAAATATAGCAATGTCAGTTTTAACACTCTTAAACAGCTCAGCACTCGCAGTCATTTTAAGTGGAAATTAAAAGATTTGCTTTATACATGCACTGACACTTATACACCTTGAGGCTCCAGTCCTTCCCAAGAAAGGCCCGTAAAAGCCAAGTTTAATGTTTTGCCATTATTATTTCACAGGAACATTCTGGTAGGATTCAAGCCCATCTTCCTCTTCCTTTATCGAGGAACAGATGTAGGATATTTGAATGAAGGCAAACAAAGTGACTACTATCCTGTGAAGCATGCCTGCTGTGTCAGTATTATCAGTTCCAAGGTCAGGGTGCCTTGGAGGTAAGGGAATATTACTCCCCCCTTGCAGTGATCCTCTGGACAAAATCATAATTTGACTAACTGGCTGAAACCCACAAGTTAAACAGGCAATTTTTAGCTGTGTCCAGTTACCCCTGACCTCCATGAATGTGTATTTCATATTTGGGGAACAGTGCAATAGCATCTGGCACTACTTTTCCAGAGATGTATTTATTTCTTAGAAACATCATGTAAGGAGTACTAAACCTTGAAGGATACATCTCTTCTTTGTGGTCATACGAAGAAGGGGTCAGAATAATCGGGTTGTACAGAAAAAAGTTGGAATGAGAAAGAAAGGAATATAAATTCTTTAGCTGTATATGAATTCATACCAATATAACTTCAGTGTATTTGTTGACTCCCCTCCCCTAACCTTTCTTACCAGGCTGAGTAGTGACTGCTGTCTTTCCCAGGAGGAAATCCATTCAGCAAACACTAATCAGATAATTGCCTATTTTGCTGTATACTACTTCTGCCCAATCAGAGTGCTGGACTAGACAAGACTGCTGTTCTGGGTTTGCCCTGCTATATGTCAGATTCGTGCCTGTGCTGTGACAGGGCAGGTTGTACATTTCTTGGTTAAAGTACAGTACAGATTTCGGTTTAAGGTTCTGAGTGTATCAAGCTTTTTTGATCACAACACTTTTCATGAAAGTTCAGACAATTATAAATTCCGTTTGCTGTTAAATGCTTTTGTCTAAAAGGACTGTCATACAAAACACAAACTTTATAATAAACATTGTCATACCTATGCTCATGTTACAACCCTTTGTATATAACACATCAAGCTCAGTGAATGTAAAGAAAGATGACATAATCTATTGAACAAGAAAAATTGCAAATTACACAGGAATGTAAGCAGTTTTCAGCATTTTCTTTGTAGCTTGACACCCCCTACTGTCATGCACATACCTCGGTGGCAGAAGGTGGTCACGCATGCAGTTATTTGGCAAAGCCCAGTATCCAGAACAAGATCAAATCCAGCAAGAGATGAACAAGTGCCTTGAGATCAACGGCAGGAAGCCAGCAGCAACGCACACTACTCAGCTTCTTACTACTGTAGCTTCTTGCCTGCATGCTAACAATTTCCTGTGACAGGAGCGTCAAGCTGCAAAACAAAGCACACACAACCTCTTCAAAGGGGTTCTGTGTATCTTACAAAGACACAGAGAAGTGGTTTCTGTTAAGGAAAATGACTTACCCTTCCTTGATGCAGATGAGTCATACAGGGAAATAATGTGAAGCAAGGGTCCTCACAGCTGAGCATACCTTCTATCACAAATAAATACACTGTAAACCAGAAGTGGCATAATTTGTGAGTATGCTGAAAGCATTTACAACCTAAAAATAATTTCGAAAGAGGAAGCACATTATTTTATGCTCGGTCTGCTACTGGTTTTCTGTTAGAATGACTCATCGATCAGTATGATGCAGGTTCACAACATAAAGCGAAACAGATTAAAATCCAAGATTACACTGCTAAACAAATCTTTAGATGCCTGACTACAAAAGAGATATTTGCAGTAACACAGAGAAAAGTAGTGATGGCAAAAGCTATAGACTCTAAGCATCCATCTAGTCTAATCAGATTTCAAGCTTAGTTGTAGCCGGTACTAATGATGTCCAAAGGCCCTAGAGTGTACTTCCCACACATACATAAACACTTTATCATGCTAAGCAGAGAAGTATACCTGCATTTTGTCATAATTATATTTCAAAACAGTAGTACTTTTAACACTTCTGGTTTAATTCAGCAGCTTGTTTTCAGAGTTCTGCCACCCTTCATTTAAAACAGTTTCCTCACATATCCTGTCAGTTTTCACTGACAGCAACATGAAAGTAAGCAGGTGTTTACATAAATATGGTACTGTGATTCAGATAATTAATATACTTTAGGAATCCAGAGGTCTCTCCTGTCCTTATTCCTGACTCTCTTGGGTGTTTTCAAAATCAGTGCCCAGTACTATGGGTGTGACATAGCTATACTGCATTGTTGTCTACAACAGTGTACTGTAAAATCATCCTTCTGTTGGGGGGAGTCTGAGCCTCACACCCACCAAATATGCAGTGAACTGCAGAATGGCAGTAACTTGGAGAAAGGGGAAATGAGAAGATTCCACAGGAAAAGGGGGTATACATCTTCTGGAAAATGCTGGGATGTAAGTACATTACTTTGGCCAAGGCTTAAAGATCCAAAGAGCTTCCCCTAGGAATGCCCAACGAGCACTTGACCCCAGCAATTCTGATCATTTTTCATGTAAAGTTAAAATGAATGCACATAGCCATGAATGCAATATTTCCTAAAGTACATTTATCTATCTCTCTATCTCTCTCTCTCTCTGTATATATATATATATATATATATATATATATATATATATATATATATATATATATATATACTATACATCCAACAATCTGGCTATTTGTTTGCCTCTCTGTTTAACCAATAGAATGCCCAGCTGAGCAAAGTTCTAATCATCCATGGGGGGGGGATACTGAAACGCAATAGCAATATTACATCAGCACTACTAAAACTGTTCCAGCTGTGCAGGCCAGGGGAATAGCATAATGTTTCTCAATATTTTTGCACTTGGACTCAGTCATCCAACACTTGCAACATTTAAGAGCTTTCTATTCAAACCTGTAGCATCCTAGTATATATCAACAGTTGTACTGTGCTATTTGTTATGGATAACAGTTAGGCATAAGTACATCAATGCCTGAATTAATTGTATCTGAAGGCACTGAAAGTTATTATTGTTGTAGTAGCATTGGTATGTCCCTAATAAACTTTTCTCTTAAATAAACTGTTCCCATTTTGTAGTTGTCCTTGCAGCTTTACAAAACAGAATGTTGTGTGCACATTCTAAGTACCCCTCTCAAAAAATGGTATGTAACCTTATCTGAGGTTCCACAATGGGTAAACATGTCATGGGACTAAATGCTTTAAGATGAGTGTTTGGTAATATTGGATTTCTACACTGATGTAGTTGATAACACTGAATTTATATAATAGTAAAGGCAGCTTACATGCTGTTGCTGAGTACAAGACTGCTATAGTTACAGTCAGTAACTACTGTTGCCTTCTCTGTACAGGAATAATTTATTTTTGCTTGAGTGCATAATGTTTTTCACATTAACTTGGATTTCAGCTTCCTGGAAAAAAGAACATGGCAGCTTTTTAGTGTCTGTAGTTGATTACTGTTTCCCAGAGATATTACAAGCATTGATGATAGCCTTTTTGAATAATAAAGTAAGAGGCTGTGAAGCCCTCCCCCCATATAGGATGTGAGGGAAGGGCTTGTCCCTGCAAAAAATCATTCATTTGCCAATCACCCTTACAATTTTGATTACCCACATAGAAGACAGGGCATTTTAGGCATTAGGACAAATATACTATATTTGTGGAACAGCAATTATAATACCCCTTGATTTTATAAGTCACTCCTCTAACTGTAAAAGCATTACCACAAATAAGCTTGGAACAATGTAGACAAAAACCACGGGTCAGATTCAATAACACCAACACTCTGTCCTAGGCTCTTAGTTGTTTAAATTGTATCTTTCAGACATAAATTTCATCTGAGGTGTTCTACTGTCTATCTGCAGATGACCTGAAATTGGGTAAACTGATTACATGTGTTACAGTTAAGGCATGTCTGCAAAATAACTTGTCTAAATTGACCATTTGGACACAGGAGAATAATATGCTGATAAATACATCAAAAACTAAGCATATGAGACATAAATTGAAAGGTGAATATTTAATACATTACAAAGTGATTCAAACTGTAGACTTTTTTTAAGGATGTCAGTATATGGGTAGATTCAGCTATGAGTTTTTCTAATCATATCAACCAATTGGTTAATGATAGTTCTAGAACTATAGCTTGCGGTAG
Source organism: Protopterus annectens (assembly GCF_019279795.1). Classification (NCBI taxonomy): domain Eukaryota; kingdom Metazoa; phylum Chordata; order Ceratodontiformes; family Protopteridae; genus Protopterus; species Protopterus annectens. Next base: position 949,371,131 of record NC_056746.1, on the reverse strand, counting down.
CGTTGTCGCCTCACAGTAAGACGCTGTCCGGTTCGATTCTCAGCTAGAGACTCTTCTGCGTAGAGACATCTGTGAATGGGCATACCTTTGTTGTAACTCATCACGTAAAAATCAACTACCGATCATTAGCGGACCGGAGTTCCGCTGTGGCGACCCCTAACCGGGAAAAGCCGAAAGACACAACATAGAACTTTAGCTTGTATAAAAAGATATTTAGTCTAGGAAATCAAAAATGATGAAGTCATTGTTTGTTGGTTACATTACACCCAAACTTAAGTATGGAATAACAATATGGAAACCCTATAAGAAAACAAGCATGAATAAACTGGAAAGAGTACAGCAAAAATATACCAAGAACATCCATAGATGTGAAAATTTAAGTTATTATGAAAAACTAAAATATCTGAACTTGTACAGTGTCTCTTATAGATATCTAAGAGGAGATCTTATTCAAGTATATAGGCCATTTAGAGACAACTACCTCTGGGAATGTTTGGGGTTATCAAAAAGTACTAAAGAATCATCAGACAACCTTGGTTGTCTGACAGAATGGCTAATGCACAGAACAGACTGCCAAATTACATTAAAGCAAGTACTAATATTTTTAAGAACAGCCTGGACAATTATGGGAATAAGTGTTTTGGTATATTGGCAAGCTAGAAGGGCTTTTAATGCCCATGCTTGAAATATTTGTATGTATGTAGGTTTGTTTGCAACACTAAGTGTACACTGTTCTGAGTGAACAGACAACACAGACATATATCACACCTTATTCCTCTTAATTTTAGTTTTCTTGCTGATATTCTTGCAGCTTTGAATATTTACAGGGATTCATAAAGGTTACCACTAAGCACGTAAAAATCAACTGCCAATCATTAGCGGACCGGAGTTCCGCTGTGGCGACCCCTAACCGGGAAAAGCCGAAAGACACAACAACAACAGCAACAACAAAGGTTACCACAAAGTGTAGACTACATGTACACTTAGTGTAATCTTCCTGATTGACTAGAAAGCACAAACTATGTGATAAGAATTTTATTGAATGCATATCATGAACGCTTAGTGTACACTTAGTGTAGGCTTTATTGAATCTGGCCCCACATTTTTTCATTCCAAATGCTTTATGCCACCCCCCTTGCTTCCTTACTCCTTCCAAATAATTTTTAAATGACTTGTCTCTCCTATAAACATAAAATGGCTTCTCACCAGTTTTACTTAATACACTGGGGTCTGTATAAAAATACTCCAATTTTTATTAATACATTTAGTAATGGCAAAACTATCCAGTGTAAATGTAGCTATAAGCAACTTCCTGTTGGAACTTCCAGGCTGGTCAGGTACCCTTCCCCTCTCACTATTACCTTGGCTATTAATACTCAAAATAGGCAAAACATTTTTTTCTCTTAATAATCACTTCTTCAAGATTATTTGTGGCAACACTTTTTACAATTAGTGAACTGACATATAAAATTAAGGGGTATTATAATTGTTGTTCCACAAATGTGGTATATTTAGCCCAATGCCTAAAATGCCCTGTCTTCTATGTGGGTAAAACCTCCAGGGGGTTAAGGGATCACACTTATGAACACAGCCTGGCTATTAGAAACAACAAACCTACTAATGCATTGCACAAGCATGTAATGGTATGTGACATTCATTCTTTTGGCTTTTTAGTAACAGAGCAAATTAAGAAAGACATTCAGGGTAGAATAATGGATGAACATCTTGATGCATGTGAGTTGAGATGACAGATCAAATTAAATGCTGCTAGCTACCCTGGCCTTAATGAAACTGTTTTTCTTAATTCAGTTTTAAAATTGAAGCATCATGAGAGTATGTGATTCTCTTGGTTCTTTTGTTTTATCATGTGACCCTTAGGAGGGATATTTAAATATTTATTTTAAACTAATAGTTTAGTTCCGATGAAGTTCCAGTGAATTTTAGGAACGCAAACGTTTAACTTTGGTTAATAATGTTTTATACGTTATTGCTGGCTCCAAGTTCTGCTCTGTGTATCACTGAGGAAGTTTCTTTCATTTATTCATTTATGGATTCATATTTCACACTACAGTGAGGACTTTATAAAGGTTCTGTGGTCTGACTGGCTAGTTGCTTCAAACAAATGAAAGAGTCTAGCTCAGTAGTAAATCTTTACCTACCCTGTTTCCTGTCTTATTTTCTGCAAACTGATAGCAGCATTGGCCACTCCTAGGCCTAAACTTACTTTTCCTAAACTCCAATGCAGTCTTCTTATAACAATCTACTGACTTCCCATATTGGCAGCATTTGAAGCCCACATACTTCCTCCTCCTCCTCCCCCAAAACACTGAAGAATAGTAACAGAGGAAAATCCACAGTGCAAATGGCAGATGCAGAGGCAGAGGTGTATGAAAACATTTAGGGGCTCACTGATACAGTAAATGAACTTTGTTAAATCAAATTAGAAGGGAAGCCACTAGTGGGGGTTGTGGCAATCAAACAGACTAATAAAATCCAGTACTCAGTTAGCTGTTTGAAGGAATATATTTTTTTTATTTGAGAGAAAATTACAGAAGTTGAAAAATCTGAAAATGGACAATGCTTATTTAACTGAATGTTTAAAACTGCACATAATTCCACAGGGCTTGAGAATATATAAGTTTCCAAACCACCTGAATGTCAATGATAGTATGTTTAAGGATTTTATTAGTTTGTTTGAACGTTTTCACTCAGAATGAATAGAGCTCATTATAAAGCCAATATAATTTTGATAGCTGCATTTTGAAAGATACTGAGCGACTCAATAAGGTTATTGTTGATGATCACAGTCAGTCAATAAGCAAAGGCATTAGAGTTTCATACTTCTTACTGTTCAAAAAATGTGTGGTGATGCCAACACTTTTACCTATCTTCATTTTAAGGGATTTAGAGTAATATTTAAAAATTGTCCCTTATTTTAGCTTGACTGCATAACCTGCTTGTGCTGTTACCCTTAGTATATCACACCCCTTTTTACCTAGGCTTAGTCTGTGCTTTACATCTGTTGTATGTCTAGCCTGTACATTGGTCACCCTTCTCATAGTGCACCCTTTTGCCAAGGGCTGAGATTGTCCTTTACAATTGTAGTTAGCCATACACTCTTTTCATAGTTACTCCTTTGCCTAGGCTACAGTCTGTGCCATACTGTGAAGCCTAGCTAGATAGAATTTTGTAGATAATTCTATGTCATTTGTAAATATTAATATAATCCACAGGCTTGGTTTACAAATGTAAAGAGAACTATAGGTTATAATTAAACTATGTGTTGTACTGAGCTTCAAACATGTAACCACGGTACACTCTGCTGGAAGAAAGCTGATTGGTCAAGCATTATATTACTGATCTCAAGCTCGGAGACAGGATGTCTGGGCCAGGATATTATTTCTATTGTCTTGATTTAAGAGATAATTACTAAGGTTTTACATGTATAATGTCTTTTATTGCTGTGGCTTCCTGGCCAGGTGCAAATTACAAAAAAAATGTAAATTTTGAGTTTCTGTTAGCCTGGGAAACAAAATTAGAATGGTTAAGAAGGATGTAATCTGAAATGACTCAGCAGTACTGTGTTATCAATTTAAGACTTTCCCAGAGAGAAAGAGAAAGCATCTTGAATTTTTGTCTGAAGAACATCACTCACCAGCACTTGCCTGCTCTGTAAGTAAGATATTTATTTAGAACAGTGATTTCTCTTAGAGATAGATAGATAGAAATAATCAGATTAGCCTAGCTGTTTTCTATTTTTATGTCAGACTATTCTACATTATTATTTTAAAGCATTTTCCTGTGATCTCTGAACTCTGTAATGTCATTGTGTTGAAGTAATAAGATTTGTCTTGTGTTTTTATTATTTATTATTAAATACTTTTAAACCTTTCAGCTGTGGCTGTTTTGTGTAAAGGTAACCTAAGCTCTTAGAGTACATTGCATGTATTCAGGGATACTGTCCAAGCCACTCCAATAGCTTTAGCCCTGGTTCACACTTAATATTTGGATAATAGTAATACTGCACAGTGAAATTGGTCACCCTTTGGGAAGGGCCTTATTAGTAGCTGATAAGAGTAGTTGGTGGCAGTGATTATTACCTTACAGCGTGGCAGGAGGGGGTAAAGCTGGAGAACCTGTGCCAGCCTTCCCCAGAAGTGTCTGTGTATTTGTATATAAACCAAATCTCAAAGTGTGTGTGTGTGTGTGTGTGTGTGTGTGTGTGTGTGTGTGTGTGTGTGTGTGTGTGTGTGTGTGTGTGTGTGAGAGCTACTAGGGCAGGAACACGAAGCACTGCTTGGACAGAGATTGTACTGGAGGTTTTGGCTTGACTACTCACTGAGATCTGGACCCTATAGCTGTGCCAGTGGGGAGTCTTATTGAGGATCTGGAGAGAAAGGGAGAAACCAGGCCCAGACTGATTGTGATCTCTGTGTGCTCTTAAGGGAAATTGTACTTTACTGTGTGTGTACTTGTTATATTTCCCAATGTGAATGCCCCTCACTGGTGCTAGTGGTGAAGATTGAGGCTCCTTGATTACCGGGCCAGTGCACGGGCCAGTGCACGGGTGCCACATATTAATTGTTTGGCAGTGGTGGGATATCCACATCAAATATTAATTGTTTGATAATGGTGAGTTAGCCACATCACATACTAATTGGCTTGTAGTGGTGTGGATAGTGAATTCCTGTAGCTTGTGTACAGTGATCACTGAAGGTGCTTTTGTACTCTAAATCAGCCACACAGTGAATATTCAGAGCTCAGATCACAATTGTTTTATTTCTTTTGTTAGCTTAGTTAGTCAGGGAGAGCAGGCAAGCATGTCAGCAGAGGAATATGGCAAGCTGACAAGTAGCCAGTTGGTTGAGATGTGCCAGGCTAAGGGACTGGTGCATGGAAACCTGACTAAGGCAGATATGATTGCAGCTTTGGTCACAGCTGCATCAGAAAACAGCAATCAGGAGGACGGTCAGACTGGCTGTGGAGATGTACAACACTCAGAGAATGGACAGCTCAACCTTTCTGCAGAGGACTTAAAAACCCATCTAGAGCTAAAGAGACTTGAGTTGGAGGCCAGGCATTTGGAAATGGAAGCTGTGGAGAAGGAGAGGCAGAGGCAGCATGAAAAGGAGATGCTGACTCTTTGCCAGAGTCATGGAGGTAATGGGGAAGGGAGTAACCAGACCCCAGAAGCACAAAAGGTCAGTAAATTTCTTCCACAGTTTACAGAGGGGGATAATTTTGATAGTTTCATTCATATGTTTGAGAGGGTATGTAAACAGTATAATGTTGACCAAAGACTCTGGGTATGGTTCCTGACCCTCTTACTCCATGGAAAAGATGTAAATGTACTTTCCAAATTATCTGACATTGACTGTTTTAACTATAATGCTGTAAAGAATTGTTTGTTAGAATTTTTTAAGCTACCACCTGAAACTTATAAGAAAAGGTTTTGTGAGCATAGACGCAAGGCAGATGAAAGTGTGTATGAATATGTTGCTGAACTGAGCACTTATTTTCATAGGTGGGTGAGTGGGTGTCAGGTCACCACTTTTGAAGGGCTAGCAGACCTTTGAGTGAGGGAACAAGCCCTACACACTTTGCCTGAGGACATGAGGATCTGGTTAGCCAATAGACAATGTGCTACTTCAGATGAGTTGGGGAAGAAGGGAGACGTATACCTAGCAAGCAGGGCATCACTGCACAGGAAAGGGACACCCCGTGCTGCTCATGGGTCTAAAGGAACCCATGGTGGGCAGCCCAAACTGCCCCAACAGAATCTGTCAGTAGCACAGTACACAGTAAACAAAGTTTTTTAAAAAAACTTCTTGGATCAAAAACTTTTATTCATAGACTTAATGTAACTCTACAAGTATTTACTCAAGATGTTCTTCGTCTCCCATTGCTGCAGTCCTGACATAAGGGTATTCCGCTGCCCACCATCGGCCCGAATACCAAAGGGCTAGAACCGGCGTCGGTCATCGGCGCTCGAGACTGACATCAGTACGTGCCAGTACAAATGCGCATGACCGACGCCATAACCTCAGTCTTTCTTGCCGCATGGTCCCTAAGCAGAAGCAGCATTTGCAAGTGCCGTTCGGCATTCTGGAATTGTCGGTTTTCGAGTTTCAGACCGGAGACCAAGTTGGGCTAAGTACCCCTTTGGGGACATTTTTGTCTTTTTCTTGCCTCAGTATTGACGGATGTCAGAAAAAGTTAATAACTGTATTTCTTGTGGGAAACAGATTCCTCATAGGGATTACCATTCACTCTGCATTCCTTGTTTAGGGCCTGAGCACGACGTTGTTGGGTGTCGCTTTTGTGCTACTTTTAACAAACGTACTATTAAACGTCGGTTAGACTGTGCTAGGCTAGTGTTTGGTAAACGTTGTAATTATAACATGCCGTCGGATTCTCCGACGACTGGTTCTTCTAAGAAACGCAAAGAAAAGTCTTTGCGGTCCAAACAGGATGAGGCGGCCACTCCGGACGCCGGTTCTGTAGTACCACTGGCTACTTCAGCGGCTCCTTCTGAAAGTTTACCTGAGTCTCAAGGGGAGCCTTTGTTACTGCAGGAAGTGGCTTCTCCTGTGTTAGGCCAGGCTGAGGGTGCTTCTCTGATGTCAGTGGTTCCCTCCCCTCATAGGGTAGTTAGGCCTCCTTCTCATAGCAAAGCCCATTCTAAGTCTAAGTCTGCCCCTGTTGGTGCGTGTCCCCAGGGTCCTGCTCCTAGGAAGCACATGTTAAAGATGGCTGAAGATTTGATTACTTTAATTAGGGGTTCTATGCCCCCCCCCCCTGCGAAGAGACCCAGGGTAGAGCCAGAGTTGGAGGGTTTGGTTCAGTCTTCCAATGAGTCAGATTCCTCTGTAGAAGAACTTCAGGATTTCCCTCCCTATTCTGATTCGGAGGCTGAGGACTCTACTCCCTCTGCGTCCCCTCCAGAAGATTTTTCTTTCTCTGAGACTTTGCATTCCATGAGGGAACATTTCAAATGGGAGGGCCAGGATTATTCTGATTCCGTAAAAGACTGAGAGAATTCTTGTTTTGCCTCAGCATAGGCCCTTGGCTATTCCCCCTGTACTGGATGTTGTTCAGGATGTGTTTTCTGAGGCTGCCCTTAACCCAGATTCTCTGCCTCCTGCCCGGTTAAACCAGACAGATACTACAGGGTTCGGAAGCTCACAAGTACTTATATAAGAGTCCTAGGGCTGATCCAGAAACTATTACTCAAGGCCCCAAAGGGGTTTGGGCTTCTGTGGTTAAGAATCCAGTTCCTCTGGACAAGGATGCTAGGGCCCTGGATAGGTGGGGTAAAAAACTGTATACCTCTTCTACTTTGGCTATGAGAGCTTTAAATTGTCAGTTTCATATGCTTCGGTATCAAAATTATTTGCTGGGCCAATTGAAATGTAAAGTAGATGCTTTAGCTGAAGGTATTGAATGTAAGGAGCTTCAGGATTTAGTGCATGCTTCAGACCAAGTTGGTAAGCATTCTTTGCAGTGTGGTTTTGATGCTTTACAGGCTTCTTCCAGGGTGGCTGCTACTAGTTCAGTCATTCATAGGCATGCTTGGCTTAAAGATCAGACCTTGTCAGAGCATGTTAAGGCTCGAATTATGGATGCTCCTCTACAATCTGATGTTCTTTTGGTCCTCCAGTAGAGTCAGTTTTGAAAAAATGGAGGAAAAAGCTAAGTCTATGCAGACAGTTAAGGATTTTTTACAGGTTCAGCCCCCTAAGTTCAGTAGGAATTGGCCTGCTAAGGGTTGGTCTTTCCCCTCTTCGGATTATCAGTCTAGGGGCAGGTCGAGGCGAGGTAGGGGTAGGGCTTCCTCTCAGGGCCCTGTTACTTCTAGGTCTTTGAGTTCTTCTACCCCTTCTGCTGGGGAGGGCAGGGGTCAGTCCTTTCGGAAACGGACCCAATGACCCGTGTCTTCAGCTGCCGGACTCTGCCTTTTTCAAAAGGAATTGGCATTTGGTTACCCAAGACAAATGGGTATTGGACATAATAAATCGAGGCTACAAATTTTATTTTCACACATTCCCTCCTTTCAAAGGTATGCCGGATGTGCCTCGTCAGCAAAAACTGGAAGCGCAGACTCAAATTTCTTCTCTGCTTCAGTTGGAAGCAATACAGGAAGTACCTTCTGCAGAAAGAGGCACAGGGTTTTATTCCCGTCTTTTCTTAGTGCCAAAGAAAGGAAATACTTGGAGACCAGTTCTGGACTTGTCCATTCTAAATACCTTTCTGGAAATTCCAAAATTCAAGATGTTAACACTGCAACAGCTGTTACCTATGCTGGGCAAAGATCACTGGATGGTGACTCTGGATCTCAAAGAGGCCTATCTTCACATTCCTATCAGGCCCAGTTGCAGGAAATTCCTGAGGTTTCGGAATGGGAATTTGCATTATCAGTTCTCTGCATTGCCCTTTGGCTTGTCTACTGCCAGGGTATTCACGAAAGTCCTGGCTCCAGTAATAGCTTTTCTCAGGCTAGCAGGAATTCAAATTTATCCTTATCTGGACGACTGTTTGATTCTGGCTCAAGGCAAGCACGAACTTCTTCAACATCTGCAGTATGTAATGACAGTTTTCAGATGCCTAGGGTATTCTGTGAACGAAATAAAGTCCAGTCTAGTACCCTCACAAGAGATGTGTTTTCTGGGTGTGAAACTGAATACAGCTGCTCAGATGGCATTTCTTACCCCGGACAAACAAAGGAATCTTCACCTATACTTCCAACAGCTATCAGTAATGTCCAGGCTGACTGCAAGGACAGTCCTTCAAGCCTTGGGGTTCATGGCATCTTGCATTCTAGTACTTCCCAATGCCAAACTGCATATGAGGAAGCTACAATGGTATCTCAAGAATGTTTGGACTCAACACTGCCACGATTTGGACATTGTCATTCGGATCCTACCTTGCATTCAGAGAGAATTTCTGTGGTGGGCTCAGGAATGTCACCTAAACAAGGGGCTCTCTGTGACCCAACCAGAGGCAAGTCAGATATTAACGACAGACGCCTCGGAGTCAGCCTGGGAGCTCATTTCAGAGGAAAATGGATTCAAGACCTTTGGGCCCCAGAGCTACTTCACTTGCATATCAACATGAAAGAGATGCTGGCAGTTCAATTTGCCTTGGAGGGATTCAAAATCCTACTTCAACCAGGACTGGTGTTGATTCGAACAGACAACACGACGGTCATGTGGTACATCAACAAGCAAGGGGGAACTCATTCTTACCCTCTTTGCAGACAAGCAATGCTGTTGTGGGAAACTGCTTTGAATCTGCACATCACTCTTCGAGCACAGTTTCTGCCAGGAGCACAAAATTCTTTAGCAGATGTTCTGAGCAGACAGATTGTGGATCCTCACGAATGGAAATTGGACCCTCAGGTATTTCTTCAGTTGACAATGGCTTGGGGAACTCCGGACATAGATCTGTTTGCTTCTCCTCTGAATTTCCAACTGCCACTGTTTTGTACAAGGCTATTTCATCCGAAAGCCTGGAAAATAGATGCACTATCCTTCAGTTGGAGCAACCTTCACGTGTATGCTTTTCCTCCTTTGCCTCTTCTTCCACAGGTGCTGTTGAAAGTCAGGAGGGACAAGCCTTGCATGATCCTTATAGCACCGGATTGGCCTCGTCAGCATTTGTACCCTCTGTTGAGGAGCTTGATTCATGTACCACCTTGGCCATTGCCACAGATTCCTCATTTATTGTCTCAGGAGAACAATCATTTTCTCAATGTCAGGGTGCACTCCCTGCGCCTGACAGCCTGGCGCATTCTGTTTTAGAGAAGGAGGACCTTCAGCTCCCTCAACAAGTTTTGGATGTTATTTTGGAAGCCAGGCGTCCTAGTACTCGAAAAGTTTATGCTGGTAAATGGAAGAGATTTTTTCTTTGGAGTTCAGCTAAAGGCTTTGATGTCGAATTGCCTAATTTGAGTTGTACATTGCAATATTTGACTGTTTTATTGGACAAGGGTTTGTCCTTCTCTTCTGTAAAAGTGCATGCTGCAGCTATTTCTGCTCACTATGATTGTGACCCTCCTTTATTTTCACATCCATTGGTTAAACAGTTTCCTAGAGGGGCAAAGAATATCAGACCCCCATGGAGAGCTCCTACTCCTACCTGGGATCTTAATTTTGTTTTGGAAAAGCTGACTCTGCCTCCTTTTGAACCTGCAGCTACAGCTGAATTGCAGTTCTTGTCTTGGAAGACTGCTTTTTTGTTGGCTATTACTTCTGCTAGAAGGGTATCTGAATTACAGGCCCTCATGGCAGTGGAACCTTTTCTGATTTTTCACAATGACAGGGTTTCCTTACGTACTAATCCTACTTTTCTGCCTAAAGTGATTTCTAATGTGGCATTGAACCAGTCTATACATTTGCCTACTTTTTATGCTAACCCCCAAAATGACGAGGAAAAAGTTTTGCATTCTTTGGATGTACATAGGCAGTTGAGGTATTATTTGAGCAGAACCAAAGAGTTCAGGAGTTCTCAACAATTATTTGTTTCTTTTGCTTTGACTTCACGAGGGAAAGCTGTCTCGAAACAAACTATTTCCAAGTGGATTAGCCATTGTATTGCTTTTGTTACTCTCATCATGGTGAGGATGTTCCAGTTGGGATCAGGCCTCATTCTACTAGGGCTACGGCCACTTCTACTGCTTTTTTGAGAGGGGTAGCTACTAAAGACATTCTAGAAGCAGCTACTTGGAGTTCTGTACATACCTTTACAAAGCATTATCATTTACCTCTTTATTCTAGGTCTAGGGCTGGGTTTGCCACTGCAATCTTACAGGGCATGTCAGCAGCTCCTACTGCTATTTAGTTGACCAGCCTCCCTTTTTTCCGTTGCTCTGGGATTCTACCCTTATGTCAGGACTGCAGCAATGGGAGACGAAGAACATAATACAGTTTTGTACCTACCATAAATGTAGATGTTCGAGGATCTCCATTGCTGCAGTCCAATTTTCCCTCCCTCCTTCCCCCTTTTTCTTTTTAGGTTGAGGTTTGGGTGGTGTTTTTTTTGCATTCTGACGTCTGAGGCAAGAAAGACTGAGGTTATGGCGTCGGTCATGCGCATTTGTACTGGCACGTACTGATGTCAGTCTCGAGCGCCGATGACCGACGCCGGTTCTAGCCCTTTGGTATTCGGGCCGATGGTGGGCAGTGGAATACCCTTATGTCAGGACTGCAGCAATGGAGATCCTCGAACATCTACATTTATGGTAGGTACAAAACTGTACTTTTTTCATACCCTAAATTGTTAAAGAAATTATTTTTACATTTTTTATATTAATATCTATTTGAATGATTGTTCAAGTATATAAACATCTTTATTACACAATGTTAAACTATAAAACATTGGTGTAGTAAAGGAATGACGAGTTTTCTGGTGTTAGTCACATTTTTAGCATTTTTGTAGGCATGTCACAAACGATATAATGTATTGAGTAACTGAAGTTGAAGCTAGATTTTGGAAAGTGACAGTTTTTTGTTACAGTTTTTGTTTTAATTTTAGTTTTTTATTTAAACAGGTCATAGATTGATTAATTGATTTAATATAATTCAATCAACAAGTCACATAACTTACTATTTCCTCTATTTATGGAGAATAATGTTAGTAGTTTTTATCTTGATAAAGCTCGGTAATGACCGAGCGAAAGCACTTGACACATTGGACATTTTGGAATATTTTTTGTGGTCTATTAAGGTTTTCTACAAGCATTTTGTGGTTCCTGCCTTCCTTCGTTACTTGTTATCCTTCCCAATGTGCACCCCCCTCACTTGTGCTAGTGGTGAGGATTGAGGCTCCTTGATTACTGGGCCAGTGCATGGACATCACACATACATGTGTAAAATGCACAGCCTGCCCTTATCTTTAGTGATACCTTATTTGGATGCAGAGAACATAAACTGCTGTGCTCCATGCATTCAGTAACTGCTGCTGTGCCAACAAGTACATTTGTGGAAATCATTATACTTTTGACATCATGGAAAGAATGCTAAGCAAAAGCTATTGAGTGGCTACTGACCACCCCATGACTCTGTGCATTCATCTTGTGGGTGTCAGTAATATAGGCTGGATGACCTCCATGTTGCTCCTTATATGCAATAATAAGGCCATCTACAAAAGTGGCCTAGTTAGTGCCTCTAAAAGAGGTTTAACAGGATTTACGTAAAAAAAAAAAAAAATATATATATATATATATATATATATATATATATATATATATATATATATAGAGTCACAGACATTTTCAGTCAATTTAGACAATTTAACAACAAATTCCTTTTCTCTCTACCTACCAGGATCTCTAAAAAATCCAATGGGTGGAAATGCACATTGCTGATAGAAATGTATGGAAAATGCCCCAGAAAAAAAAATTTAAACTTGGCTAAAAATCTAAATCTGTTTAATAAGAACAGATAATGCACTCGCCTTTCATGTTGGAAGATCAAAGCAGTGCAGTAGCTAAGGTGGGGTGAATGGAGTGGCTGCCCTGGGTGCAACATGTTCAACAAAGCAGAGTAGTTACTGATGGGGCTCAGATGCTGTAAATGCAGTTATTTAAGCAGCAGCTGCTGATATAGCAGCTGTTTAAATGAGTGTTATTATTTGTTTTTACTGTGAGCGCATGTAAGTAACTGTTGCAAAGGCAGTATGGGTTCTCTTTTCTACACTTTCAGAAAGTCAGAAAGGTTTAGAGGATTTTTTCGCCGTCAACTTCAAGTTAAGGGAGGCAATGCCTAAGACACCATCTGCCCTAGATACAGCAATGGATCAAAAGGCCTTGGGTTCCATTCCCTCATTAGGTGCTTGGATTAATTTTCCAATACAGACACTACAGTTTAGCATGGGGAAGGGTGCTGCATTTTTGAATATTAGACTGAGATCCCATCTGCCTGAGTTGGTGGTGTTTCAGGTAGATGTAAAACATCCCACAGCACTTACTGAAAAGAGAAGGGTATTTGTATTATACAGTCTGAATAAAAATTATAACAAGGAATATTTTACATTATATTATAAATAGGTTAAAAAGGAAAATATTCAAACTCCCCTTAATTTATGAACTCAAAATATAACACCTAAATACAGTAAAGATCAAAAGCAAATACATCTTCATAAAGTACTGTTACTCACACAAAAAAATATTTCAAAACTGTGGAACCCTTTCCTCTGTGTTCCAATGTCTGCTAGTCAAGACTGCTCTGCATTTACCCTACCATAACACCCACATCCTTTGAATCAGTCTTTGCACTTTCTGCCTCCTATTTATTCCCATAATACCCATATAGTACATCCATAAAAGAGATGATCACTCATTTCTTCTTGTTCTTATCCTTTATACAAACAAAGTCTTTCAATCTTAACCTTACACCTCATCTGGCCTTTTACAGAAATGTTGTTGTGTTATAATATTCAAAAGAAATCATATTTTCAGACTTCAGACTCTGATTACAACACAGTATGCATTGCCATTAGTTCCACCTAACATGTTTTCTACTAACCATGAGGAATGTGACCATATTTTTGGGGTCATGAATGAAAAGGGTTAATAGGTCAGGGCAATTATCCATGTGGCTTGTGTATGCCCACAGTGTCACAGTGCAGCACTATATGCATGCCAAGTGCCATGATGCAGAGATACATTGCGCAACTTGTAATTGCTCAAATATGCATCTATGTACATGGACCTGACATTTTGCTCCTTGAACCAACCTAAGTGAGTGGCAATGGCTATGTCAGGTGCTATGAAATGCTGAAGCATGATATTCTGAGGACAGCAAGATTTTGTTGGTCTTCATAGATAGGGAACTTCCATGAGGACCTAATAGGGCATTGTCATAGGCTCTTATGGAAGATGGGTTCTTGGCATGAGCTTGCCAGGATGCTGAGAGGTACTACTGGCAAAACCCATTCTGCTAAGCAGTGCTGATACCACTATAGTGAGCTAAGGTGATGCCACATGGGTTTGCTTCAACAGTAGGAGGCAGAATTTTAAGAGGGACAACTAGAAATGTACTGTAAACAATTTTTTCAGTGCTATTGTTTTCTGATGTCTTACCTGTTTTACAGGTATACTTATGGACAAATACCTTGTGAAGCACCGGTAAAGAACTTTGAACTGAACATGGTTGGATGCCACAGAAGGTGGGTATGACTCTCTGCCAACAGTCCGATGTATATGACATCTATGGCAGTTTATTGTATTGTGTTTATAGAATATGTATGTAATCATTCTACCCATTGTGTCATCCTTCTGTAGGTCCAGGTGTAAAAAATGAGGAGGTGAGCCATACTTACTTCACTATGTGCTAACTAAAGCATTTTGTGCATGATCACCAGTGGCTGCTAGGGTTGCTTCTCAGGAGGGGATGTTTCCCTTGCTGAATGTAACTTGGAGGATTCAGTGGAGCCCTACATGGTCATTTGTCAGGAGGGGAGCAAAGGATCCTTTCCTGAGAGTAGCTGTGAGGGTCTACCCTCGTTTCTCAGTGTCAGTTGCAAAGGCCAGTTGTGGCTGATATGCAGTGACAAGAGGATACCCATTTCAGCAGTATGGAACACCTTCTGCTGTGGCTTGTTGAGTTGCTTAACTGGCAGGGCCCAACCTCCTGGCCATTAGGGAAGCAAAGAGCCTGTGACATAGGGCACTCAGGCAAGTGAATCTCAGGTTTGTTGCTCTCTGGGCCATCCTGGCATCCATCCATGCCACGACCTTACTGCATCCCCGTACTAGTGTTTTTCCCTGCCTTACATGTCATTCCCCATTTCTTATTCATTGTGCAGCTCTCCCATCACCGTTTTCTACACTGTGTATATCTGAGTCCATCCACTGTCTTTCCAGCCTTGTGTATGTCTGCTCCCACTGCCTATTTGAGTAGGTCTTTTATGTTTGTCTGTGTTCTTCTCCCTCTGTCCCATCCAAAGCTTTCTTTCACCACCTTCCCCTTCTACCTTTATTTCTTATATATGAAAAAAGGGTCTCTTTTCCTAAAAATATTTACCCTTCTTGTCCCTCCCAACACCACTTTTGATGCCTTATGGCTACTGTTGTATAATTCCCTTGCTTGTTCCTCTCCCTTTCCTGATTTCCATTATTCTCCATGTCCTTGCCATTTACATGATAAATAATGGTGACCCTTTGTTGTGCATATCCATCCTGGTCTATCTGATGGCTGCTATGCTGCCCTTCTTGTGTGCTGGGTGAGTGTGAAATGTGGCTATGAGGTGCGACACTACACACAAGATTTGGTTACACTAGCTTGCGTTTTTTCTGATGCACATCACTTTGATTACATGCCCTACTATAGCACTCCTCTAGTAGTCCAGCAGCCTAGTGTTGTTTCTTCCATTAACACTATGCTTCTCTTTAATTATATACTACTTCATTTTGCCTGAGACGGCTATTCAGTTTGAATAGCTATGGGGCTCTTCACACAACCCCTTTCAAATCAGTCCAGCCAGTACCTCTAAAACCTGTGTCACATGAATGTTAGGCAAGTTGCACAGAATAACATCCTGTAGATTTAAGTCCAGCCACACCGTCCATCCCATAGTCCAAAATTATTGCTATCCCTCATTTCATCAATGGAATAAATCCCAAGAAGCCTGGTTGCAAAGATATACAAAACATTTTTGCATAAAAAACAAGGCTGCCTCTGTTTCTAGATACACATAAAAATTACCTCACCCATACGAATAATGGTTGCAATTTGTAGAGTCGGAACTCCTAAGGGTGTCAAATCATTAGCCCAAAACCAGTATCTGTCAAGTATCTGGTCAATTATACAATGAAAGCATAAGAAAACAGCATTCCTTTGCTCCATTCTCTTCAACAACATGATATATAAAAAGTGTGTTCATCAACTAATCTGTGAAAAATCTTTTCACAAGATGTTATTTGAATCATTCACCTTCATTAAATCTACTAGCTGTGAGTCTGACAAACCACCCAACTGCAACTCTATAACCAGAATAACTGAAGAATCCTCATTCTTATCCAAAATGATCATAGATTCCTACACTCCTCTCATACACCATTATGCCCCTCTTCCAATCACCTTTGCACTGGAGATAGAAGATGTAGCCCAGACGATCAAAAAAGTACACATCAAACGAGGGACTCTGTAGAGAACCAAGCCATTCCTCACCAATACTTCCAGACAGGCCATTGCTAGAACACATCTACTATTCACCCTCTTATATGCCTCCCCAATTTTTACAAATCTAAGAAAAACAACCTTAATAATCTAGAGACCTGCTACAACAAAATAGCCAGGTTTGCCTTTAGCCACACAAACAGTCCCCACCATTGTCTAGCTCTCCACCAACTAAACTGGATTGAACTTTCAAATTTGTTAACCTTCAACCAGCTAACAACCACTCATGGCAACATACACCAACCAGATAACTGCCCTGCCCTATAGCAATTAGTACAACCCTACTCTAATACTAAACCCCTCCGTTCATCCAACAAATTATTACTTGAGGTAACCAGATCAAATAATAGTCACAGGAATGCTCTGTTCTCCAAACAAAAATCAACAATCTGGAACTCTATTCCTCAGCAAATAGTTCTCACAACCAACACTTCCACTTTCAAAAATCTACTCAAGGAACATCTTACAAATAACTAGATTTGTTCCTGCTCTTCCCCAGGCTGACCAGACTCTACTCTCTGCCTTCACTCTTCGCTTCCTACTCCTAAGTCTCTACAATGCCTCTCTCAAGACCCAACTGCTTTCTTTTCATTTTCCTCAAGCTCTCACAAGTAATCACACTAGCATTCAGTTTCTATCTATGTCTCAACAAGTCACATCTTGTTACCCTAACATCCATTACTAGACCACTCTCATTACTTACAAACAACATGTAGCTAACTTCTACTATGGTCATCTGACCCTCTCTAACACTTTTTCTCATCTCTGATGTTGTCCTGAAGCATTTAAATAATTGTATCAATTGTAATTATGTTTACTTTATAATATCTGCTGTATAAAACTACACTGAAATACATGTTAACCTTATGTGTTCTATTGTAATACTATATTCTTGGAACTTTTCTCCCCGGACCTCTGCTAAAAACAGGCTACTAGCCGAGTTGGGAACTCCCAGTAAGCAAATGTCAAATAAATAAATTAAATAAATTAATTAATTAAAAGAGTTGGGGAAACTTCCCTGGCATCCTGGTCAAAATTCTCCCTAGCCAGTATGAATACCACCTTGGATGTCCTCTGACAATATTAGTGAGACTGACCCAGTCAGCAAACAAACAAACAAATACATAAATAACTGCAACTAAACAACAGCTGCTTTTTCTTCTTTACTGCGGCCACCAGAAGAATGTTTCTCTGTTTTTGTTCAGTTTTTTATCATTCACGTGTTGTAATATAGCAATATGATAAGTATAGACAGATATGCACTGAAAGGCTACGTTTCAGCTTTATACTGATGGCTACCTACTATATCTACTCTATTATTTGGTCTAGCATCAAACACCCTTCCAAGTGGATCAGCATTTGGGATTATCCTTCCTTCTTCTCCAGTTTTTTGTATTTTTCACTGAAGTCCCCAAACCTGCAGGACATTTGCTATACAGGCACATATCATGATGTGACTTGCCACACTACAACAATGTACCTCGTTATAGAGCCTCCTATTTCATTTCTGTTACTTGCATGGTTTGGACCTTGATATTGATGGGTAGCAGAGAAAAGTTCCCATGTTTGACGCCTAAAGTAAAAATGCCTTCTGAGTATTCATGTATCTACCAAATCAGGGGGCATATTTTGTACCAGCACTGTCTCTACTGCCTCCACTTATATAGCAGCTACTTTTTTTCTTTACTGCAACCACCAGAAGCATGTTTCTGTTTTGTTCAATGTTTTATCATTTACAGTTTGCAATAATGCAATATGTTGAGTTTAGACAGATATGTACTGAAAGGCTACGTTTCAGCTTTATACTAATAATAATAGACCAAATAATAGAGGAGTAGGAACAAGACTGTGTGAGAGCTGTAGTCATATAATGTCACTGAAGACAAGGCTCTCACAAACAGAAACTACATCTACCAAACAGGTTGCCAGCAATGTTGCAACCTCTACCCTCAGCAGTCTCACAAACACTTCACTCAAGCAGTACCCACCACAGAATGCACACCTGTACCTCATGACGTCTCAACTCGAAAGTCCATATGGCAAACCTCAAAATAACCTCACATCTTAGTCATAGTTACTCCATTGTGAGACATGCTGATGTACCATTCATCGGACTGAGCAAAGACAGGGTCAAGATCAGTTGCCAGTCAGGGGCCAGGATTCATCACATAACACATGCACTGCAGTCCTTGCACCACAAGTACACATACGACACAGTCATCTACTTGGGTGTAAATGATCTGAGATATACCTCCCTAGACTATGAGACCTGATGGAGCTCTCAGAATATGTGCAGTTATGAACTTAGACCTGAGCAGCATTTTACCTTCATCTAGAATGATACCACAATATGAACCTAAGATGATTGAATTCAACAATTGGCTTAGCTTTGGGTATCATTCAAAGGGGGTACAACATATATCTGCCTGGGAGGACATGGTAGACAGTCCAAACTGCTTTGCAGGGATGGCCTGCACCTGTCTCCCAGGGCTTTTGCATATTAACAAAAACTTTATCCCCTCTCATAATGTCTTTTGTAGGCAAAGTCAGTCTTCAAAAGCTTCAAACATAAAAAAAAAAAAAAAAAAAAAAAAACAACAGAATTCAGATAACATGAAGATATCGATGCTCAACTTTAGGAGCCTTAACAAAAAACTACACTCCTTACTGGCACTCATGACCTTAGAATACATCAGTAAATGCATTGTCACTGAGACCTTGATGAAGAATATTGAAAGCACCTGGTCAGTTCAAGGTTTCAATGTCTACCTGTTCAGAGCCACAGGACTAGATGAAGATATTAAAGATAATGGAGTCTCCATATATGTAAAACAAAATTTCACTTTTAGACTTGTTAGGGAGGATAATTACCTGGAATTTCTACGTGTCTAGCTTATTATTAACAAAACCACATATCACATCATAGCTAACTATAGGACCCCCTCTATGTCCATGCCTCCTACCTGACTAGTCTGGAGACACTAAGCATTCAACAAAATACCATTCTCTTAGAGCACTTCAACTACCCCTCCATCAGCTGGGAAACGTACACATCCCGAAACATGTATGCCCTGATATTTCTGGACTTCATAAATACAAACTCGCAGAAACAGCCAGTCCACAGCTCTACTAGGGAAGACAAAATGCTGGGCTTGGCTCTCACAAATGTGGGACAGCTCTGCTCCCCTAACAGTTGTAACATTCTTCCTAGTCAAATCAGACCACAAATCAGACATATTCACCACCTTAAGCATCCATGAATAATTCAGTAGTCAGAGATTATGCTAAAGTTAATCTATTAATACTCTTTGATAACCTGGCTAAATTCAGCATTTCCTTCAGCCCTGATGAACCTTCTATGAATGCAAAGTCTTTCACTGCCAAATTGTATGTGCATGTAAATAGCTGTATGGAAGCATTTGCATCCCCTTCAGAAATAAATACAATGTTAAATTTAAAAATAAACCCAGTGATGGAACCCAAATATAAACAAGCTCTACAATAAAAGGAAAAGCTCATTGCACATAAAAGTAAATGAAAACCCCAAAGGCCAAAAATGTTCTTAACAAACTTATCAAGAAACTCCAGTCCAAGATCAAATCAGTCAAAGCTAAATATAAGGTAAAAATATCCAATCAGGCAAAAGATAATCACAAAGCCTTCTTTAACTATGTTAGAAACCTCAGAAATAGTGGTGTAAACTGCACAGAGCTAATTGTAAACCTGAGGACATAGCCAATATACTAGCTAATAAATTTAGCTCTAACTTTACACACCCCCAGATTCCCATATCATATACCAGCAACCACACAACCCCCCAAATTTCCCAGGAACAAATCTTCAAAGCACTAGCTAAGTCCAAGAACACTTCTTCTATGGAGCCTGATAAAGTACTAGGATGTCCACTGGTCAGCCTGAAAGAGGACTTGTCAAACACCCTGCACAGGCTTTTCAATATCAGCCTCCACTAAGTGTTTGTAATGGATGAGTAGTGGACTGCAACAGTCATTTCCCTGCTCAAAGATGAGGAAGTCAGCTGACCTGGGAAGCTGTAGACCTGTAGGTCTGACCAGCCTTATAATTCAATAGAATTGAGAAACAAGGACATGGGCAGCACTTGAGCCAGTTTGGTTTTGTCAAGGGCAGATCCTGCCGTCTTAATCTGGTCATTTTCTTCAAAATAATTACTGAAGGATGAGAGCAAATCTATACATATAATATATCTAGACCTCACAAAAGTGCTCAACACAATACCCCACTCAGGGATAATTGATAAACTCCTCCATCTAAATGGAAATCCCTATGCAACTCATCGCATAACAAACTGGCTGAAAAATAGAACCCAGTAATTTAGGATGGGTGGATCTACCTCCTCCAAAAGACGTGTCTCTACTGGTGTACCCTAGGGTTCGATCCTTGGGCCACTCATAGGTTCATAGGTTCATAGGTTGGTACTAGGCTATCGGCCCTAGGGCCTATACAAGCCTAGCCATAACAATTCCCTGGCTATTTCTTCCCACACTATTTACTTCCCTGGACCCTTGTCTAGCAGAGTGACTGACGTGATCCCTGGGATGAATTTCCTTTCTCCCATCCAATCATCAAGGTTCCTTTTGAAGAGGGCCAAAGAGGCATTCTGCTTGACATGTATGGGTAATCTATTCCAGAGTCTGGGGAGTCTCTGGGTCAGGAACCTATCCCTCCAGCATGTTTTGTTTATTGTGACAACAAGGTTTAGATCCCTGGAGTGTGTGGCTCTGAGGGATTGGGATTTCTTCAAGTGTAGCATGTCCAACAGCTCTGGGTTTGACATGGCCTTGTATGTTAAGCATAGAAGGCCAGACTTTGGTTCCTAATTCTCAGAGTTCAAAGCTAATATTAAGGGCTTATGGCTGACTAAATCTGCAGATGACTCAAGAAGATACCAAGATTCTTCGGGAAGGCCTCTCCCAAACAAATAGCTGCTGTCAAAGTCACAGTCTTAAATTAAATGCCAAAAATGTGTAATTGCATCCTTTGGCAAGCATGATGCCCTCTGCAAGTATCATATCAACAGCACACTCCTGAAAATTGACTTTGTAGTGAGGAATCTGGAAACCCATGTAGACAATGAACTGTCATTTGATCACCATGTATCTACTGTTGTAGCAAAGTCCTTCTTCATTGTACAGCTTATTAGTAGTGATATGCCATCCAGATCCAGGCAACTGATCATTCTACTGTATATTGCACTTATTAAGCTGATCATTGAGTATAATGTCCCTTTCAATATGTGCCTGTCTGGACAGCTAGTACAACTCATGCAACTACAATGCTTTCGCACTAAGAAAACAAAGGCCTAAATTACAAAAGCTACACTGATCATCTCAAAGCCCTATCCCTTTTTGGTAATGTACAGGCTCCTGAGGAATGATCTTTGCCTCACTTACAAAGCCTCTGTTGACCCCATCCTTTCTGATCTACCACACATCCGCAAGTGCTAAATAAGCAAAAAACAAAATGAAGAATATAAGGGGAAGGACCAGATGGGAAGGCAAAAAATGTGGAAAAAGCAAAAATATAGTTGCAAGTATAAAAAACTTCTGGAAGAACCTCATGTTGATCAAGAATGAACTCAGGAATGGTTAAGGAGAAGCAAATTCAAACCAAGAGATGAAAGGTTAATATTGGCATCCCAAGATAGGGGGCTACATACACGCTGGTTTACAAAGTCTGTTGAACATGTGGGAGAAACAGACAAATGTAGGTTTTGTAAAACCAAGTAAACGTAAAAACGTAAAAAACAAATTTGAAACAGTCACATACCTAGTTGCTGGATGCGACACACTAATGGTAGAAGGACTGTATACTGAAAGGCATAATAATGTGGCGAGACTGTTGCACTGAGGATTGTGCAAACATTATAGTACTGAAGAGGCTGAAAAAGACTCGAAACCTGAGCCACAAAGCATCATAGAAAATGATGAAGTTTAGATCACATGAGATCACCCAATACCAACAGTTCAAAAGATGGATGCTAGAAAACTGGATATAGTGGTCCAAGAAAAAAGATAAAAGTAGCATTGATCATTGAAATCGCCACACCTAGTGACAACAGTGTCCTGCATACAGAAACTCATAAAATACCAGGATCTGCAAGCAGAAATGAGAGCAATGTGGAAGAAAGATACCCAGACACTTCCAATAGTAGTAGGAGCAAAGGGTCTTATAAAAAAAAGAATTTACAATCATATTTAGATATGTTACCAATCCATGTAACCCCATACGAATTGCAGAAGGAGTCGTTACTGGACACATTGTGGGTGCTGCGAAGAGCACTTCTGGCTGACATCAAAGATTGAAACAATACTAATTTCATGAACTTTAATCGTACTTTCACCTAGGAATAGGGTCCATTCCCATCATGGTATGAGAAACCCAAAAGATTTGGAGAAATTAAAAAGGCAGATCTAAATCTCTTCTGCACCTTAAATAGAACATGCTGGATGGACAGATATGTCTGACAAAGAACAGCACTTCTGCAGAATCATCTTCCTCTCCATGTAAAGCAAAGTACATTCATTGCACTATTCAAGAGTAATCTGGATGAGTGGATAGGAAGCCACAAGTTCTCCCCTGGACTGGTACCCTTGTCCCTTTCAGACAGGGGTAACATGTAGATATCTGCCTAATGTTGGGTTGTTCATACTAATATTACAAAGAGCACTGAGGTAATCATACTTAAAATAATAAAGGTATAAACTTATTGGGGATACATGGCTAGGTTTCTGAAGATCCTCAAGGATCATTACCCCGTTAATTACCTTCAAAACCATGAAGATGTGAAACACTGCTGTAAGTGCCTGAAATTCAGTCCAGTTACTCACAGAACAAAAAGGGAAAAGTTCTAGTACTCTGTTGATGTGTACAGAGTGGCAGTTATTGAAAATGCCTACTGTGGGAAACAACAGAGGATCCCATATTTAGCCACAGGACCTTGCCAGAGCACTATCAAATGACAACAGAATTAGAGCATACATCCTCCTGGAGTTGTCCATTGTTGAAATGACCTTCGTATCCTCTAGTGTTACATCTTTGCCCTACGGCAGAAGCACTTGAGTTTGTGTCTGCCCTCTACTTTGGAAAATGGCAAGAGTTATATGATGGATCCACCCCTGGCAGTTTCTTTGGAGGGTATGGGTTGAGGTATAAGCACTGTCAAACCTCAAAACATTTAGCTGAAATATATCAGCAACTGTCCTGATCTGGAGAAGTAGCATCCTGAGTCATCCAATTGTAGATGTCTGGATCAAAGGAAGACTCAGTGACCCAGAATGTGAAGGATCTACTTAGTTTTCACCTTTTTTGTGTTCATAGATCTGGTGAGCAAGCTCTAAGATTTAGTGGCCATTTAAGAGCTTGATGCCCTGGATCTTGTGTTGGAACTCACCTGAGTGCCCATGTAGTTATCTAGGTTCTTTCTGAAGGTATGGATTAGGAACATAGGAAATCAGTACTAGGCAAGTAATCACAGAGACTGTAAGATGCCTAGCCACATACACCTTTAAGCAGACACACTTAAAAGTTCTTTCCACCATTTTCAAGTACTTAATTTTGCTCTACTTTCACTGTGAGAAGAGCTACACATGATAGCCCTTATTTAAATTTACATATTCCCATCCAGTCATCAAGACCTGTCTTAACAGTAACCAAAGTAGTGCTTTGTTTGATCCATAGAAGTAACTTATTCCACAGCCTGGGAAAACATTGAGTTAGGAACAGGACCCTCTAGCAATTCCTTTTTATTTGTTGATGTGAATTTAGGTCCCTAGTGCAGGTGTTTGCAGAGGCACTATTTTTGTAATGAAAGAAGACATCAGATAGGACTGCATCTTTCATGACTCAAAAAGTGACACACAGGTCACCTTGAAGATGCTGATAGGCTACTGAGTATAGAGAAACTCATGTTATCACATCAGGATAGGTGAAGGATTTAAGGCCTTTAATTTTCTTGGCTAGAAATTTTAAGGGCCTCACCACTTGAACAATATGCATGGGTTTGTCATAACAATGGAAATGTATTGACTCAAATGCCTGAAAAAGTAAGACTACAGTGGTAGGATAACTTCTTTGGCTTTTGTGGATTTTCCCATGGAAATTAAATGAGCCAGACAGAAGGATTTTTTTGACTATACTGGAGAAAATGATTGAATGAGAGAGAGAGAGAGAGAGTGTTGTTCACATACGTAACCAGGTCTGTTATGATCATGTCTGTCTGAAGAGGAGTATCATTCATAAAGCATGGGGTGGAAACAGCTTTTCTGTGGAACACAATGCTGCTACTTTTTGCATTTAGTTTGAGACCATTTTCGGTAACCATGCATATACCTATTCCATCCATTGGTGAAGCTGCTTAGTATCAATAAATGAGTGGATAATAGTGCCCAACTTGCAATGACCTGCAAACTTGGTTAGCCACAGTCCTAGAATATTGGCTTAGATTTCTGCAAAATAAATGCCAAACAGGAGAGGGTCCAGCACTTTTCCATGTGGTACCACACTAGTTACAATTTTATATTCAGACAAGATACTACCAACTTCCTCAATAGGGTGTCTATTGGATAACCAAATTGCAATCCAGCTGATAACACAGAAGTTTAAGCTTGTCTAATTTTACAATAATAGTAGTATGGGAGATAGAGTCAAAAGCCTTGGTCAGGTTGAAATAAGTGGTATGCACTCAGTACCCACTGTCCACAGCCTTTGCAACCTTTCCTAAAAAACCTGCTGTGCTCTGGAGACAAAACCTGTCCTTCACAAAACTGAACTGATTGGAATCTAGATCAGTTAAGTCGCCTGTGTCTGCATGAGTTCTGCTGTGATATGTTCCATGGTTTTGCCTACAAAGATGCTGAGGCTGATGGACCTATAATTACCCAGATCTGTAGAGGGGCCACCCTTGTGTAAGGGAGTCACACTGGCTATTCTTCAGACATTGGGCACAAGCCCTCTGGATAGGTTAAAATGAACAGCTTAAATAGAGGCTTGAATAGTTACTTGACACTAAGAATGCGGACTGGGATGTTTTCTGGTACTATGGAAATATTTTTTAGCCTTTGATAAGGGTTCTTTGTCCCAAAGTTATTTCAGGGGAAGATAAATTTTCAGGGATGTTGGAGGATACAGTGTTTGCAAGTGAAGTAAAGTTATCAGTAAATGGGTCTGCTAATATAGTAGTTATATCCTTGGGATCAGATTTTGTGGTGTTATTATGGATGAGCTCAGTGCAATGTTAGACATTATTCCTTAATTTCCTGACATAACTGAAGAAAGATTTGTAGTTTCCTTTGATATTTGCAGTGACCTTAAAGATGATATTCCACTTTACATTTTCTAATAGTGCCCAGGTGTTCCTTGCTGGCATGTTTCAGTGCAATTTGAGGAACGGGAATGGGGATACCTTACAACTTCCATTATTATCCTTCTATTGTTATACAGTTTATTTATACAGGAGTTCTACAAGAAAGGTTTATTCCTGAATTTACTACTACATTTATGGCAGATGCATGCTGATATTTATGTGAAGCTGTTCAGGTGCTGCTAAAGGTGAAGTGAATGCAACAGCTCTCTTGTGTGGGATTGCTGACAACTTTGCTGAGGTCTTCTACAAGCTGAAGTAGTTTTACCCTGGAAAGGTTCCTAAAGACAGTTTAATTTGGTAGTGGAGTGGTTCCACAAGGTCTGGCCGAGAACACAACTAATTTGTGGTCAAATTTAATCAGGGATGAGGAGATCTGAGGTGGGGTACAGGTAGAAGCTAAGTAGGTAAGAATCAAGTCAAGGATATTAAAGACTTTAGTAAGTAGTTTTACAGTTTGCTCCAGCAGATATGTATTAACAAATTCTAGGAAATGTTGAATATATCCATTTTCAGAGGTGCAAGTGTACCAATCAAAGCCTAGGTAATTGAAGTCCCCTAGCAAGCTTTGGTACTTAAAGTCTCCTAGCAAGAAGACATTTGGTTTGATATTTGAACCCTCAATACTGTTATGATGTATTCCATAGGCATGGGTGTCTTTTCGGTTTTGAAGCTGTCACATCTCATGGTACAGTTTATATTTACCATGACCAAGTGTCTGTTGTGTTCAGGTAATTAAGGGGTATTCTTGCCTGTTGCAGGGAAAATCATTTCAGAGCAGGGTGATGCTAAAGGATCTACCTCCCCATCTCTTAAAATGAGTCAGAAGATCTGGAGGTCATTGAGAATTTTATAAAGATAATTAGACCTGCTATGTAGAAGCCTTCAGGCTCATGAAATTCACTGTGCTGACTGCTATCATATGATCTATACCTCTTCCTTTGGAAATGGTTGAATGAATAACTAGAGAAGAAGAAGAAGGTGGACCTCTTAGTCATCTGTTAACAAGAGCTATGGACTTTTCTCATCAGTGGAGACTATTGTGTAATCTGTGGGTGCTCAGATAATTGTTTGCTGTATCTTCTGCTATTATGAAATCATTAAAAGTGTAACTTTAAAATAAATCAAATACATTACCACCCTCAGATCATTTTTGCGATGATTATTCTCTTAATAAAATAAAAAATACCCAAATATAGTTTTAAAAAATGAAAATCCCATATGGAAGGGAAACATAATGCTCCTTATTAACTTCCTGTCTTTTATTTCCCTCAACATAATAGCTAGACAATCCATGAAGGGGAAACTTTGTGAGGTAAACAATGGTTTCATTTGCTCAGCCAGCATTCCTAGTCATTTGACTAAAGATCAACATAGAAATCTCCAGTAACGTTTTTCTCTTTTAAAAATTTAATTATAAAAAGGGGTCTTCAGTAGCTCTTCATTTCCCCATGACTCAAAACACATTTCCTCATAGGTTCATAGGTTCATAGGTTCATAGGTTTATACTAGGCTATCTGCCCTAAGGCATTTATAAGCCTAGCCCAAAGTTTTGTGGCTTATGCCACCCCTTATATGAAAAAATACTGTGCCCATTAGTTTGTTGTGCCTCTGTCCAGCAGTGACACAGAGATTATTCCCGGGGTAAACCTACGATCTCCCATCCACAGGTCAAGATTTCTCTTGAACAGAGCCAGCGAGGTGCTCTGCCTCACATGGACCGGGATTTTATTCCACAGCATAGGGAGTCTCTGAGTGATAAATCTATCCCTCCAGCACATCCTATTTATATCCGTGCTAAGGTTTAAGTCGCTTGCTCTAGTGGTTTTGGTGGATTTGGATTTTTGAGGTGGAGCATGTCCATTAATTCGGGTTGGACATGGCCTTGTATGTCAGGCACATGTCCCCTCTGAGCAGGCGGTAGGCGACTGAATAGAGCTGGAGTTTCTTCAATCTGGCAGCATATGACAGATTTTGGAGTCCCTTTATCCTTTTGGTGAGGAACTTTTGGGGTCTCTCCAATTGCTGCAGATGTCGGGTGAGATACATCCCGAATGGGGCATTGTACTCGATCATTGGTCTGATAAGTGAAGAGTACAGGGGAACAATGACCTCACTAGATCTGGATGTGAATCCCTTCATGATTAGGTGGGCAATGTAGAAGGTCTTTCTAACCACTTTAGCAACGTGAGTGTCAAAAGAAAGGCCACTGTCAACCTGGGTCCCCAGGTCCCTGATAACCTCTTCTGTGTTTAGTGGATTGCCACCTATATGGTAGCTTGGGGTTACCTTGTTTTTCCCGAAGGGTATGACTATACATTTTTTGGCATTTAACTTCAGGCCATGGCTCTGGCACCAACTATCTGTTTCCGTGAGTCCCTTCTGAAGGATATCCATGTCCGATGCACTTTCCACTATGGCACTCAGTTTGCAGTCATCTGCAAACTTTGTCAGCCAAAGTCCTCCCATGTTGGCCTGTACTTCTGAAAAGTAGATGCCGAACAATAGGGGGCCAAGGACCGAGCCCTGTGGGACACCACTTGTGACCGGCTTGGAGTCTGACATAGCGCCAGCAACTCTAACCCTGTGGGTTCTGTCCTTAAGCCAGTTTGCAACCCATCTTGTGACATATGGGTTTACATTTAAGCTGGTAAGTTTTTCTACAATACCCGAGTGGGGTATTGTGTCGAAAGCCTTTGCAAGGTCAAGGTAGGCTGTATGGACTGCCTTTCCCTCATCAATGGCCTTGGTGACTGTTTCGAAGAAGTCGACCAAGTTCAAAAGGCATGATCTGCCCTTGACAAAGCCAAACTGGGTCGGTACTCTACAGATTGAAACAGTTTCCTTGAGTGCACAAAGAATTGCAATGCAGTGTTCAAGGAAACAGTTCTTTCAGGTAAACATGCAACCAGTAAAAATTAAAACCATTGCTTTTGCAAGGGGCATGTAGGGGGGCATGATCCTCCTTACTTTATTATTCTTACTCTAAGGTCATTGCAACTCATAGAATGATGGATAATATAAAACAAATAAAACACTACTTTTTCACTCTTCAGGATACCACATTCTTGGAAAAACAATAATGCAGGTACACTAAGCAATTAGAAAACTTTATAAGTTGTAGCAGCAAACCAATGTGAGCAAAATGCACATTCAGGCAACCAAATGGAGCAATTTAAAAATGAGCAAAGGTCAGTCAAGGAAAGGAAGATAAACTGTGGACTGTGTTAGCAAACACACTACCCACAACAATGATCTAATTAGCTTTGATTGCTTTTTAAACTATGAGTGAGAGGTGATAGGTTCAGTACCAAGCAATACATGCTGCTCTTGGCAGTAGGCCTGATGTATCATTGACAATGAGAAGGTCTACATAGCCAAATATGGTTATTTTTGGAGGTGAGATAGATGCAGAGAGTGTGCAAATGTGGAAGACATTTTAAATTTCATTGTTACCACTTGTCAGAGAAGAGCAATGCATGTCCCTGAAAGCAAAAAATTAAAAATATGTTTTTATGGACATTATTTCTTTTACTTAATTCACAGTCAAATGTCTGTATTGTAGTTTAAACAGTTAGAATGTGATTATTTTGAGTTGGGAGGTGAGCAGCAGACCATATGTGAAAATAAATGGTAGTTTCTGATTATTGCTAAACATTCTTTGATAATAGCTTGTCAGGGAAGAGCACTGCATATGTCTTACAGCAACAAGTTGAAATAAATTAGTGCAGCCATTGTTTATTTTACTTTCATCACAGTTAAACAACAGAGGTGTACAAAGACAGAAAGTGGCGTTGAGGGTTAGAGAGGCAGGTTGTTCATTAAAGGCAATAAACATTTCATTTCTATGGTAATAGTTAAAAGATCATCGGTATGACTTGTATGGGACCATGTTTCATGAGACCATGTGTAAGACGCTGATGAAAATGTTTCAGAAGTGAATATTTATCACAGGCATGTATTTTCCCAGCTGAGTATACCTCTTTGGAAATGGGATTGGAAAGTGGATTACTACATGATAAAAGAGAGACTGAGGTTTCAAGTGGTGGCAGTTTGGCCATTTGTGAATCCATTTGATGGCTAAAGACCTTAGAGGCAGTAATTTCTAGTCAAAAAGCATTACAGGCAATGTCCCTTTCATTAGAGATTTAGGGGATTCTAACAATGTTTTACAATTCATAGCAATGGTAGGCAATTAGGTGAAAGTGATACTTTAGGTAGTCGGTTTTGATATGAGCAGTGCTTTTATTTCAGGTGCTGAATAATGTATAGTCAAGTTTATTTATTTGTGTATTTATTTATTTTTATTAATTCAAGCACATAGCGTTGGTAGTATTCAGGCCAGAAAACAATCATATTAGATGTAAGGACCACATAAGTATTTTGATAACCCAAGCAGACTTCAGAGAATTTTTCCTCAGGAAGACAGCAAATGTTGGAGATATGATGGGGAAGAAAGAGGTAACTGGAAATGTATGTTTTGGGAATATAATGAGTTGGCAGATTTTAAACATTCTGTACAGAATACTCTGTCAGAAATTTTGAGTGGACAAATGGCTGTAACTAAGGACATGATTATTTTGAGCTGGAACACAGGATCTAAGTAAAGCCTTATTAAGTTTAATTCTGTTGAGTACCATAAAAAGAAATTAATAGAAAATGGAAATCAAAGTCTAAACCAACTGTATGCATAGGACTAAATATTATAAAAGAGATAAATTACTGGAACATGGATCCTTAGAAAAGGGAAGGAGCAAATTACATAGAAATAAATGGAAATTGTAGGAAGAATACATGTAGAATAATGTTAAGGAGTAGGAGGGTGAGGTTTAAGGGAAGGCAAGAATTGAGCAAATTAAGTAATGCTGGACTGATGATATTTATAAAAAATAAAAGCTGTGTGATGTATAATATGTATAATATATATAAATTTGAAAATGTTAATATGGTTTGTTTTCTTTTCTGTTAATGTATGTTTGCTTACATGTTAAGTGATAATTTAACAAAGGTGTTTATTAATAATATTACTGTTAATAATAGTCACAGTAATGTATCTCAACTTTATTTCACACAAACACAGTAATGTCAGTAAAATATTCCAACTTATTTATTGATTTTTTTTTATTTTTTGACCAGAGTAGTGGCTGATCAATCTGACCAGTTTCAGTCTCAACCGAGGAATGCAATGTACTTAAAAAACAAAGGCTAAAACATAGCAGTAAAATAAAAAAAATAATATACAAAAGTGAAATGCAAAGAATAATGTATTGTGAAAATGGTAATACAATCTTGACAGGATTGAGACAGGAAGTTGATTCAATAAATACTATCAGCCTTTTAATGCCACAAATGCTTGCAATGGAGTTTGCAAGGGGAGAGACCCCAATAGTAATATAGCCAGTTCATAGTGCAACCAGGATGAAGGGGGGATAGACAGAGAGGGGAAAGCAGAGAAAGATAGAGAAAAGAGGAGATGGATTGTGGAAAGAAAGAGAGGGGATAGAAAGTGAAAAATGGGGATTATTTAGAATGGGAATACATTTCTGTGCTGTTGATAGGAGGGATGGAGACAAGGAAGAAGCAAATGGAAAGAGGGGATTAGGTGATAGCATTATCCAGAAAGAATATACATTGTGCCTGCTTAAATAAGAAGGTTTTTATATCAGAGCAGAATTGAGGAAAGGAGAAATGGATTTAATGTAGTTTAGAATGGATGATCAGACTTTTGGGGTGAGTATGGCGAAGAAATGATCAGTAGAGAGACATTTTGTAGTGGGTGGCTGTTGGTTGGTAGAGTGTGCTGGAATGGATCTTAGATTGTAGGGGGTTATTATGTATTCTTCTAGGAAGAGAAATGAGCTTAGTTTAGATGGTCTGTAGGCTAGGTCTGATATCAGCAGAGAGAGTCTGAGTTGTAATGGGAGACATTTGATTTAAGAAAGAACATAACATTTTGTGGCTAGAGTAATAAATTGGAAGACATTGTCACAGAAATGCATAGTCTCTAGCCCTGCAAATCCATATTGACTATTTAAAGTGAGCAAAGGACAATGGAGTAAATTATTTGCATTCACAGACAGCCATGACAGATTTCCATCCAAGTGTTTTAGCCAAGCTGCTGACTTTGTACATGTAAGACATCTGAATGGGATAAAACATGGCCACAGTAATGTCTTCAATTTGGTTTGACGCAAACAGTAGCCACAGTAAAGTCCACCAACTTGCTGTAGATAAAATGGATTAATCCTACAAAGCCAGCCCAGAATAATCAGCAAATGACGGCAGTCATTTTCATTCACAGACAGCCTCAATATTCGAGAATTAAAGCTACTTTGTTGTCTGTGTACATTTTACATGTCCATGCCTGACTGTAGTTTGAATAAAACAAACACATAAATATATAACTAAATACATTCATAAAATATTCAGTTCAGTAATGTGTGTTGACTCTGTATCATGCAAACAAAGACAGTCACTGGCAAGTCACTTTAAAGTACTGCACTGCTTACAAAGCTCTTCAACTGCCCCTTTCTGGTTGCCTCCAACAATTTTGAAATACTTGCCTCCTGCTACTACTGACTGCTTCTGACAATTTGCACAGAGACCATCAACTTGACTTTAACATTTAGTATTCATGGGCTTTCCACTCCTTAAGGGAGCAGGAAGCCCTTAATTCAGTTGGTCAGGAGTACAACATCTCTGTCTCCCACAGAGTAACTTAACTGCTGATGCTTCAGATATGGGCCATCTTGGGCCATTTATTTACTTAATCTTTTTGTTTTAAGTAAAGAAACAGTACTTCTTTACTTTAAATAAATAAATAAATATCAGAAAAAAGACACTTATGTACACACAGCATCCCATGTTGTCAATAGGCATAGTAACTATGAATGTTCTTGATATTATTTGAAAACTTTATTTATTTATTTATTTATTTATTTATTTTATTATAGCTAAAAATAAGTATTTATATTTTCAGTGATTATTATGATCAGCATATAAACTAATTAAAATTAATTAGCCAAGCCAAACATAACAAAACTTAAAAAATAAATAAATAAATAATTATTTCATTTTTAAATATACAACTTGAGTGGCTGGATATGAGTCACCCTGGAGCTGGTTATCCTGGGCAACTGCCCAAATCATCTCTGTTCTAATCCTCCACTAAGCACATAATGTCAGTCAGAAAACAACCAAACATGACATGTTCGCCTATGGGAAATTAGGAGTATCATTAGTTCAGATGCAGCATGTATTTGGGATGTGGGAAGAAGTCAGAACACCTGGTGAAAATGTATGCAGACACAGGGAAGGTATGCAGATTCCGTACAGAATATACTCCAGCTAAAAAATGAACTGGAGGAAAAGCCGAGTGAAGCAGTGGAGCTAACTACTTTACTGCTGTGGTGCCCTGCCTAAAAAAGCAGCACATTAAACAATGAAAGAATTCAATAAAACTAACAAGTTTCTCTTTTATTTATAAATATGTTTAGAGTGTGGTAATGACGAAGCAAGATTATATGTTTTGCTCATGTTTAGTTATGGAAATGTCATGCTTGTTTTCCAATGATAACTTTATTGTGTAAAGGTAAAAATGTGCATAAATATAAATATATATTTTTTTGTTCTTCAAGTAACACTGTGGGCATGCTATTACACAGTAGTAATGCATTGCTTTCTGGCAACTTTTATTTACCCAGTATTTCTTGAAAAGTTGGGAACTGCTATAGATATGGTGTCAGATAGGAAGCCCATTTTGTGAACCAAATGGACGGTTTACCAAAATCAGTCTGAACAATATAATTCACCATAGCAGAGTAATAGTTTTCATTCTGAGGTTAGTATAAACCCAGATTGGAGTAAGATAGTTCATTTAAAAGGAAGACATGGAGGGTATCACTAGTTTTTTCTAAACATAGCTATAACTAAATGCAAGCTAGAAGTTATATTTGATAAAAAATGCTTGTGAGTTTTGAGCCATAAGCATGCTTTTTACATAAGTGGGTACCTCTCAACTTTTTATCACAGGAAATCTGGACAACAATAATGGGGGACAAAGGCTTAAAACAAGGACAAATTTCAGTTATTGCTGTTATAACCTTTGGAGGTAGCTAGAATAACAGGTTTTGCATTAGCACACGTTTTCTGAAGGATATGAAGTCTGAAACTTAAACATCTGTCATTACTGACTTTAATCCTCAGGGATTTGCCAGATAACCACAAACTTTATGAGGAACAGACTGAAAATATTAGGCAAAAATGTAGACAGCTGAGAGGTATGCATAAGCAAAATTTATTTTATTTCTCTCATTTTAGTAATACATCATCTTAGGGTTTGTCCCACTTGCTTTTCATCAGCTTACTATCCAAGTTGCTGTAACCATATTTAGTTGCTACCTGCTATCACCAGTGAAATCTGTAGGTGGCAGCACTACAACAGTATAAAAGATGGGAACTTTCCTAGTCAAAGACTAGCAAACCAAGAAAGGTTGCTGTTTCAGTTGGGACTGTTAAAATTTTCCTCTGGAATTTGTGGTTTAGTCCTTCAGTCTGACTTCCAGGCAGTGGTTAAATACGATTTATGTATTCCTTTTATACTGGTATGCCATACTCGAAGGCAAAGAAAATACAAAGTTATAAAGCAGAGCTAGCTATCTCAAAATTTGTAGTAGTGGGCCATTTTTGTGACTGTGTAAAGAAATAATAGATAGCAATGAGTTATGTGGCTTTATGATGCTTTGCCTTATGTGTGTGTGTGTGTGTGTGTGTGTGTGTGTGTGTGTGTGTGTGTGTGTGTGTGTGTGTGTGTGTGTGTGTGCTGGTGGGGGAGAGCTATGAACCATTGGTATAATGTGTGAATTTATGCAAGGTTATTTACTTCAAATGCATTACCAGATTACTAATACTATTTCTTTTGATAGTTCAACATAATCTAATATGTTTGCTCTGCAAATAACAAGGGATCTTTGAGAGATATCTGAATGTACAATACCAAGTTTTTCATTAGTAATGTCACTGAAATTAATGTTGTCTCATCAGTTGAAATAATTCAGATAATGTGAAGGCTTGTTTTCTTTATTTACTGTTTCCTTGTGGTGGTCCTTGTTCAGCTGCAATCCAGCAGCTGTTTATAAACTACAGTATTAGGAACATATACAGTGGATCAGTACAATATTCACTTCCTAAATATGAAATGCAACATTACAGCAGAAAATAACAACTTCGCAAGTCAATACATGTTGTCTGAATTATACAAGTGTCACCAAGAGCTGCCCGGTAAGACCAGGATGAGTCAGAGTGCTTCAGTGTGTGCATATATTCATATAAACAGTGTGGTTAGAGTTGAAGCAAGTTAGAAACCGGCAAGAGTGTGCAACAATAAATATACAAATAAGCAGAAAGACTAAAGCTGGGGTGGGAAGGAGAAGAGGAAGACGTGCATAGGTTAACAGCAAACACTGTTTTCCAGGTCATTTGTCATTACTGAGATGTGAATTTTCTAGCCCAGATAGTTTTAGTAAAATGCTTTCTTGTACTAATCCTGCAGATTTATGAGATTATTTTTATTTAAATATATACATATTTTAAAGTTTGGCATCCATAGGCAAACCGAAATGTATAGAGTTTGCTCATCTGTATAACTATAAAAAAAATAAATAAATCTAAGCTTGTTTTCTGCCTTTCCTGTAAATCGTCTAGTCCAGAAACAGATTTGCTGTATCCAGGACTGTTTGTAAACTTCTGAGCTCCCAAGCCTTTCTGTGTTGGAGGGAAGTCTTCTAGCTTAATTTTGTTTCTTAGAACTAGCCAGTTTTTTAGTTTCAGCACTCAAATCTGTTTCTTTGAGCTCAGCTCTTTTCCAGAACTCATTGTAAGCACTAAATAAGCTACAAATTACTACAGCACTCAACTTTCCTCACTTGTCTAGAGGAAAACAGTTTTTAGTACTTAATAAATAAGCACCTATTCAGGCATGTCTAAGGGTCAGCTGCCGGTGTTTTCTCCTGTCTACCTGATGAATCTGGGCATCTTGGGGCAATGCAGCAATTGCCTCATGTACACAGACAACCCTCTCCTCCTACCACCCAACACTACAACCTGTGAGAGATGCACTTATATAGCCAAACTGGAAGCAAAGCTGTCTTCACCCAAGACTGCACTAGACAGTCAAGAGGAGAAGGTAAACACTTGCACCTCACCACACTCATCACATAGTCCCTCAAAACCTACACCACCAAAACACACACATAAAAACACAAAACACACACCTACATTCGTGGCGGCTTTCAAAAACAAATCTACTCAAGCAACAGGGACCTCCAAAGCAGAAAATGCAAGCAATCTCCACCCCCAACACAACCCAAATGACACATAGCCCACAAACTCAGTGTGTCACTCAACCACAGCCCATAAGGCATACCAACGTACCCAACACTCTAGTCATAGGTGGCTCTATAGTCAGGCACACTGATGTTCCACTCACCAGGCCAAACAAGGAGAAAGTTACTGTCAGCTGCCTGTTGGGTGCCAGTATCCACCACATAATGCACGCACTCAGGTCACTCCACAACAAGTACAAATATGACTCTGTCATTGTCCATGTTGGTATGAATGACCTGAGACGTACCACCCTGAACTACATGAAAAGAAACATGGAGAAGCTGTCCGATCTTGTAGCCCAGGTAGATATGACTCTAGCCCTGAGTAGCATCCTGCCATCACCCAGAGTGATACCACAGTACAAGGACAAAATGATTGACTTCAACAATTGGCTAAGCTTCTGGTGTCATTCTAAGGGGATCCAGCATCTGTCTGCCTGGGATGACATGATCGACAAACCATGATGCTTTGCCAGAGATGGCCTGCCCCTGTCGCCCATGGGATTCCGGATACTGGCTAAGACTCTTTCCACCCCTATAGTGCCTTTTTTAAGCAAGGTTCAAATGATAAACTCACCACTGCAACAGCAAGCAAAACTTGGGGGTAATGCTACTCAATGCTAGAAGTCTAAACCTCAAAATGTACTCACTCAAGGCACTCCTTAAAATGGAGAACATTGACATCTGTTCAGTGACACAGACCCGTTCACGCCTCCAGAGAGCACCCCTGCATTACCAGGCTATAATTCATACCACACCTTTTGGCCACCTAACCTGCACCGAAACACTAAAGGTGGAGGTGTGTCCATATTCATTAAGGATATCCACACCTCCAGGCTAGTTGCTCAGCATAATGCATCCAAGATTATCCAAGTGCAACTAACTCTGGGCAAGACCGCAATCCAAATTGTAGCTTGCTACAGATCTTCCACCATGCCCCAGGATTCCTACTCCTCATTTCTTGATACACTGGAAAATATTAGGCTACAACCTAACACCCTAATAATGGGCGATTTCAACTACCCCACCATTAACTGGGAAAACTACTCATGTACCAACTCTTGTGCTCAATGTTTTCTGGAATTCATAAATTCCAATGCCTTGGATCAACTTATCCACACCCCCACCAGGGGCAGCAATATCCTAGACCTGGTCATTACCAACATGGACAACCAGTGTTCCACACCAGAGGATAATTCCTCGTTAGTCAGATCCGACAACAAGCTAATCACCCTATGCATCCACATCCCATCCCCATCCCCCATTAGGGAAACCACCATAAAAATTTTCTACAAAGCCAACTTCACTCTTCTTAAGACAGAAGTGGCAAACTTCATGACACTCATGCTGGCAGACAATAGAGGTACAACTGCTGAATCCTATACAAATGCACTTTATAAGCACTTACACGACTGCATGGATCATGCAATCCCTAACAGAACTATCCTCTGAAAAAAGAAAGCCAATCTGGTGGTCCCCTGCCATAAACAAACTCTACAACAGAAGAAAGAAACTGTTGCAAAAAAGAGTAAAATCCCATGACTGGAGGAACTCAGTCTCAATGCTCTGAGTTACAGCACAATGGCACTAAATATGCAGAACCAACTGATATTGCCAACATCCTGGTAGATAGGTTCAGTGCTAACTTTACCCCCCTCTCATCCCCTAAAGGGCCCATCTCTATACCGGAAGAATGCAAAGTTCCTGCAATCACAGCTGCACAGGTAAAAAACACACTCTCCAAAGTCAAGAACACAGCATCCATGGGACCTAACAACATCCCAGGCTGTGTTCTACATGAACTACAAAACGAACTGGCACCCCACCTAAGTACCATGTTCAATCATAGCCTCACCTCAGGCTTTGTGCCCAATGCATGGCGCACAACAACGGTTATCCCACTCCACAAAGGAGAAGCCACCACGGACCCCAGGAACTACTGCCCCATTAATCTGACGAGCCTGGTCTGCAAGGCTATGGAACGTATCATCATGGAACTTTTAAACAATAACATTGGTAATCTCCAAACTCTGGACCCTACCCAGTTCTGGTTTGTAAATGGCAGATTATGTCTCCTAAACCTGACAGACGTCTTTGAAGTGGTCACCAAAGCCATAGATGAGGGTAAGGTGGTTCACACAGCCTATCTAGATCTCGCCAAGGCTTTCAACACCATCCCCCACTCTGGAATTATAGATAAACTCACTAAACTATGTATAAATCCCTATGTCACAAGATGGGTTGCCAAATGGCTCACTAACAGAGCCCACACTGTGAAAGTAGCAGACTCCAAATCCAACTTCAGACCAATGACAAGTGGAGTACTACAGGGTCCAGTCCTGGGTCCTCTCCTGTTTGGTATCTATTTTTCTGAAGTACAGGCTAACACAGAAGGTCTTTGGCTAATGAAGTTTGCAGATGACTGCAAACTTGGAGCCATAATCAAAACTCCTAACGATGTGGACATCCTACAAAAGGGCCTCACTGAGACAGATGCCTGTTGTCAAACCCATGGCCTCAAGCTCAATGCCAAAAAGTGCATTGTCATCTCTTTTGGTAAAAACTCTGTACCCATGAACTACCACATAGGCGGCAGTCTACTTAACACTGAAAGTGTGATAAGAAACCTTGGGACACACAGGTGGACAGTAGTCTCTCCATTGATAATCACATTGCCACAGTAGTCAGGAAATCCTTCTACGTGGCACACCTCATCACAAAAGGTTTCTCATCCAGGAAAAAAGAAGTCATTGTTCCCCTCTACTCGTCACTCATTAGACCCATTATAGAGTACAATGCCCCTTTTGGTATGTACCTCATAAGACATCTACTACAACTGGAAAGACCGCAGAAATACCTTGCAAAAAGGATTACTGGCCTCAAACAGATGACCTACACAGACCGTCTCAAAAAACTCCAGCTTTACTCCATCGCATATTGCCTGCTCAGAGGCGGTCTCTGCCTAACATACAGAGCTATGTCAAACCCAGAGCTGTTGGACATGCTCCACTTAAAGAAATCCCAATCCCTCTGAGCTACACGCTCTAGAGACCTAAACCTTGTCACCACAATAAACAGAACATACTGGAGGGATAGAATCCTGTCCCAGAGACTTCCCATACTTCTGGAACTAACTACCTATCTATATCAAACAAAGCTACTCATTAGCACTCTTCAAGAAAAATCTTGATGATTGGATGGAAGATAGGAAATTCACCCCTGGGATCACTTCTGTGGCTCTGCTCAACAGGGGCACAGAAAAATAATTTTTTTGGGTGGTGAAAGCCAGGGTACCTTTTGGCTAGGCTTATATAGGTCCTAGGGCCAATAGCCTAGTACCTACCTATGAACCTATGAATCATCTGTATAACTATAGTTCTGATTTTGGAGCCCTACTGTAGTAGCTAACTATTAGGATGTACTGTTTAGTATCCTTGGCTTAAAAGTATTTTTACTATTAGAATATCCTGCTTCGTGTCCTCATTTTAGCAGTATTTTATTCCCTGGCACTCCTGTGTTTAGGGTTTTCACACCTTGTCCTCACACACACACACACACACACACACACACACACACACACACACACACACACACACACACACTCACACACACACGGACTTTCAATGTTTAAAGGCTACTGTGTAATCCTTTGGCTGTCATATCTATCCACATTGGCACTATGGGTGTTACCTGGACAAGAATTGTGATGTCAAACACTGCCAAAAGTGTCAGTTTAGGCCCAGCCAATAGAAAAGCTATAGAACTACCTAACTTAATTGAAGATGGCAATGCTGGGTGGTGCCTGATACAGGGATCTGTATGATGGTATCTTATGTACCACAAAAAAGAGGAAGTAGATACATTTTGGAGAAATAGCTATGAAGATCCTGTAGAACATAACAAAGATGCTAAACGGACAGAAGAAGTAAAAGAAAAATAATAAGTGAAGTAAAGGCCAGAGAGACTGAAACAAAGTTAGGAAAATCTCTTAATTGAAAAACCCCAGGCTCAGATGCTTTACTTAACTTTTGGCTAAAAGTATTAATATCTTTACATGAAGATTTAGCCATGAGTAAGAACTATTTATATGCACATCCTGAACAGACACCAACTTGGTTAACAACAGGAAAAGCAATACTCCTACTTAACAGCAAACTTGCAAACTATTCTAAAAACTACAGACAATAACTTGCCTTCTGGAAATGTATAAACTATACACTGGAATTTATGCTGACAGAGTTTATAGATATTTAGAAGAAAACTCTATCATAGCAATAGAACAAATGGGTAACAAAAGAAAGTGATATGGAACAAAGGATAATTTATTGTTAAATAAAGTTATAATGGAGAACTGTAAAAAGGGGAATAGTCTAAGTATGCCATGGATAGACTACAAAAAGCATTTGACAGTATTCCACATTCATGGATAAAAGAGTGCTTAAAAATCTATGAGATACATGGATTGATTACATTACAGCGACCATGTAACAGTAACAAACCTCTTTGCAGTTAAGCCATGATAAAGGACAAATTATTATTCCAGGGATAAAAATTCAAAGGGGGATATTCTAGTGTGACTCTGTCACCACTGCTCTTTTGTCTTGCCCTTAACCCATTAAGCTGTCTACTTGACAGATTAGATCATGGCTACAGTTTGACTCCCAAAAACAACAAAGTGTAAAGACTTCTCATCTTCTTTTTGTGGATGATTTAAAACTGTATAGTTCATCAGATGAGGAACTGAAAGCACAGGTGCAAGTGGTCAAAATGTTTTCAGTTGTCATAGGAATGTTATTTGGTCTTGATAAATGTGCAAAAGCAACCTTTAAAGCAGGAAAGCTGCAGCACATAAAAAACATCAGTTTGAGACAGGAATGAGATATAAAAGGGGTCTATATGACGCTATTGAATGGACTAAATAGAGAATGCTATTTAGTCGATCCGATACTGTCGAAATAACAAATAGCGAAGTCACGGAACATCAAATTTTTTCCCGGAAAAAAATTTGGTGGGCTGT
The DNA here is from genome assembly GCF_019279795.1 of Protopterus annectens. Taxonomy (NCBI): domain Eukaryota; kingdom Metazoa; phylum Chordata; order Ceratodontiformes; family Protopteridae; genus Protopterus; species Protopterus annectens. Next base: position 949,330,157 of record NC_056746.1, on the reverse strand, counting down.
CTTCGGGACTTTGCCTTTTCCTCCACTATGGTGCAATCTCTGAGTTGGTATATTTAAGTAGAGGGGGTGTGGGGGGGGGCAAAGCCCCCAACTTAAATTTGTGTTTAAGTTTATCTTTTTTTTTTACAGAGCAGCGAATTTTTTCCCTGGGAAAAAAAATCGTTGTCCCGTTTGTTCAATATTTTGTTGTTTTGATGTTATCGGTACGATGTAATAGAGTTCGCTATTTACATCATACGATATGAATATAGACACATATAAAAGAACGTGAGCAAGAGGAAGTGTATAAATATTTGGGAATGGATGAAAGATCAATAATAAAACATGAACAAATGTGAATAAAACTTAGTAAGGAATATTTTAGAAGGCTAAAATTAATATTGAAAACAGTGTTGACGTCTAGAACTAGGCTTGTAAAGGCTCCAGGGCCATTAACCTAATACACACCTATGAACCTATGAACAAAGTCCAAGCTATAAACCAGTTTGCTCTTCCTGTCCTAACTTACAGTTTTGGAGTGACTGACTGGCCCCAAAGGTGTTGGATCGGTTGGACAGGAAAACAAGAAGGATGCTTCATACTTATCAAATTATTTGTAATAGTCAGTGTATAGCAAGAGTATATATTCCCTGTTCTGAGGGAGGTATGGGCCTCCTTGAAATTGATTACATGAATAGATCTGCAATCATAGGAAATTGATTACATGTATAGATCTGCAATCATAGGACTGCATGCATATCTGCCTGACATCAAAAGACCCAAACATAATGAAAGTTTTAAAACATGAGGAGAATAAGTCTAAGATGACCTCCCTGCTTAGTTTAGCAGAAGCGTATTGGTGTCAAGCAGGAATGGAAATCAAAACAGAAGTAGATAAAAATCAGGCAGCAACTAACTGTGCCAAAAAACAAAAGAAAGAATATAAGGTGAAGGATCAAATGAGAAAGTAAGAAATGTGGAAAATGCAGAAATATAGTTGCAAGTATAGTAAGCTCTTGGAGCAACCTCATGTTGATCAGGATTGAACGCAGGAATGGTTAAGGAGAGATGAATTTAAACCAAAAGAAGAAAGGTTAATACTGCTGGCCTTTGATAGTGGACTATGTACATGTTGGTTTACAAAGTCTTGAGCATATGGGAGAAACAGACAAATGTAGGTTTTGTAAAACTGAACTGGAAACAGTCGCAAATCTTGTTGCTGGTTTTGATATACTAATGGCAGAAGAACTGTATACTGAACGGCATAATAATGTGGCAAGGCTGTTGCATAGGGGGTTGTGCAAACATTATAATATTTAAGTAGTTGAAAAACTTTAGAAACATGAGCCACAAAGCATTATAGAAAATGATGAAATTTGTATCACATGGGATCACCCATTACCAACAGTTCAAAAAATATATGTGAGAAAACCAGATATAGTAGTTCATGAAAAGGAGACAAAAGTAGCACTGATCACTGAAACTGCTACACCCAATGACTGCAGTGTATTACATACAGAGAGACACAGTCATAAAATACTAGGATTTGCAGGCAGAAATGAGGGCAATGTGGAAGAAAAATACCCAGACAGTTCCAATAGTAGTAGGAGAAATGGGTCTTATAAAAAATAATTTACAATTGCACTTAGATATGTCGGTGGTGGTTCTGCAGTAGCATTGTCGCCTCACAGTAAGAAGTTGTCCTGTTCGATTCTCAGCTAGAGCGTCTTCTGTGTGGAGACATGCGTGAATGGGCGTACCTTCGTTGAAGGTTGTGCGTCAGGGCTGGCAACTTGGTACGTAAAAATCTACTGCCAATCATTAGCGGAATTCCGCTGTGGCGACCCCTAACCGGGAAAAGCCGAAAGACACAACAACAACTTAGATATGTCACTGATACATGTAACTCCATATGAATTGCAGAAGGAGTCATTACTGGGTACAATGAGGGTGCTGCAAAGAGCACTTCTGGCTAACATCAAAGATTGAAACAATACTAATTTTATAAACTTTAATCATACTTTGACTTAAGAATGGAGTTCATTCCCGACGTGGTATTAGAAACCCAACAGACTTGGAGAAATTAAAAATGTAAGAAACCTCATATACTGCAAAGTTTCCCTCTGCTGCACATTATGAGAAATCTTTGAGCAGTGCTCCACCCAGGCACTGCATGGGGGTGTTTCCAGAGATGTTTGTACCACCTCTGCCATGAAAAGGTGACTGGAGCATGCTTGCTTGTATTCTGAACCTGTCCCTCAGATCCCAAAGTAAGTGTTTAATATCTTAGTTTGAGAAGGATCTAATGGTTCTTTCCACACCATCAGAGGATGTAGGACAGGCTTAGACACTGGGCATGAGCCATCTCTTTCACATCTGTTAGTGGTATTCCTCATGAGTGAGTGAGTTCATCTTCAGAGATCTTGGCCCCAGACAAGCAGTAGGCCCTGTTCAGGCAACCTCTTGGAAGCATTTTATCAAACTTGTACTCTAGATCCCCCACCACACTCTGGCTAAGTACAGATCAGACCATTCTGGAGGCTAGATAATGGGAAGTTTTGCCTCCCCTTCTGCATCATTGGAAGGGGAATGAAGTGATCCAGAGGCTGTCTGCCCGTTACTCCCTTGAGTCCCTTATGATCCTTCCTTTGGTGACAGTCTTAGGCTGATGAATTCCCCTATAGACTGGCCTGTTTCCTCCCTTGCCTACTGTCAAGAAGCACTTGAATAATATCTGGGCAAGATGGAAGAGGAGCATCCGGTTATCTGACCTTTATATCCTGTACTAGTCAATGAAACGTTTGCAGCCTGAAAACATGTGTATTCCACTCCCTCTACTCCAAAGAAGGTGAATCCTCCCTATAAGCCTCCAGTAGAGTGCAGTCCTAGAGAACAGACACCTGAGCAATCTCATCATTCCTTCATGTGTCACAGACATCACAGCAACCTTCTAGCTTGGCATCTTGAAAGAATGCTAAGGCTATGGACATGGTGGGCAAGATTATGTTCTTCTCTACCACAGTGTGGACATTGAAGTTTATTTTCCATCAACTGTTTATCTCATCTGTTCAGATTCCAGTCATGCTGATTAAACTAGGCACCTGAGAAGCTCATGTGCCTTTCTAATTCTGGAGCCAAGGATTAGCTAGTTAAGATCTTTATTATCATTTCTACAATGGACTTTCAAATGACCGACTGTAATTATAATTATGATGATCCTATGCTAACGGCAGTAGACTTAAACATGTGCCAGCACAGAATGGTGTGGTTGAGGCCTACCTACTTTTAGAATGAGTTCAGGGTTCCTACTCTTCTTCTCTACTTCTGGGAAGAAATCATCCATGGGCACACCTCTCAGGTCTTAGTCAAGGACCTTCAAAGAACCACATATGAACTGGCTATTACAGAAAGACTTTATGAAGCTATCTGACATTTCTGCTCCTTCCTGGTCACTTCAGTTCTCTAAAACTACCCTCACAGAAGAAGGAATGCTCTCAGCTGTCATGGACTTCTGCCTTCCTTGCCTGGTCTCAGTTAAGTTACCCAGAAAGGTGATAACTCACCCCTGCTCTGAACAAACCAGCAGCTGTGAAAGTTGTCTGAGCTGCCCCAGATTAGAAAACTATCACCATGTACCAGTTGGTTCTTAATAGGCATAGCCATAACTTAGACCTCCTAGATTTGCTCTCAACGGGAAATCATCTTAGGGACAAAATCATCTCATCAAGTTCTTGAACTAGGTCAGAATTCTAATCTCAAAGGGGCCAAGCATTTTTTTACTCTTACCAAGGCAAAAAAATGGGTAGTCCACCACAGATGCACGAATGATGAAATTTTATTTCCACAAACAACACTTCATGAACTGTGGTGGACAACCTGTTTTTTTGCCTTGGATTTTGTGGTCTGTTTTGGGTTTCCTTTGGCAGTGTTACCTGCTGTTTGTGTTTTTTTTACTCTTACCACTTCTTTGTTCTGAATGAGACTGGACAATTCTGTTCATCCCTGACCCTGGTGACTTCGGCAAAGCAATATTTCGATGGTGACTCTTCAGAGTGTCATGCCTCTGCTGCTTCAGTATGCCTGGATTGTGTTGCTATTCACAGCGACCATCTTTAGGCATATAACTGTCTGGAATCAACACAGAATGTTCCTTCAGTTGACTGTGGGTGGCAATACTTTCCTTTCAAAATGCTACTACTTGAGATATTGCTGGAGAAAACCTTTAATGTTCTCTTACTTAGAAGACTGCTACTTGTTGGTCTTATCAAATGATTCCCAGATAACCTCCTTTTATTTAATTTTTGTTTTAAATGTTTAACCGGTAGGCACACTATACACCGGTGTCACCCAGAAGCTGTGTCTAGTTTAGTAAATTGCTCAGTCTCACAGTAGACAAATAGAGGCAGAAGTAATCAAACCCTGCACCGATTGATTATAGGAAGCAGCTCATTAACTGTTTGGAGCCTTAATCCTCTGCACCACTTGCCAGACTCTTTTGCTCTGATACTCCTGCAGTTACATGTCCTAGGGATTTCTATAAACTAGGAGAAGTCCTCTGTGATCCCCACACAGTGGATTAACCTTAGCAGGGTAGGCTTAGTCACTGTACAATGATGGTCATTCCTGCCTGCGCAAAAAGGCTGGGAGTCCTTGTGTCTGGGTGAAGAGGCAAGTGGGAGCCCAGATTCAATTGTTCCTATATCTTCTGGATTTGATAATTGCTAGGATAGTCACAGTTCCATTTGCAAGCCTGATGATGGAGGTGTAGCAGTTACTGGTAATGTGTCAATAGCTGAAGTCATCAATCAGTCGCAGATCTTACCTTAGTATGTGAAGTGTCAGGGGCTGCAGAGTCACCACTCATTCACAGATCACATTTTATTATAAGTCTCTTCTCACTGTGGGCTTTGGAATGATGATCGATGATCCCCTCAAGTCTCAATGTAGAGGTCTGCTCCTGCTCCAGAACCCTTCACAGGTCAGGATGATGCATGCTGGCTCGTGGGGTGGGGAGCTCTCCTCAATTCCTTCATGTCCAGGGAAGAAATGGTTAGAGCTATGGACAGTTTTTCTTGGCCTGAAGGCTCTGGAAATGTGGATGAGGCCAGAGAATGCCCTGCTCTATATAAACAAAGAATATAGCCTCAGGCAATAAAACAACCAGAGCAAAAAGAAGCAAATGAGAAAAAACACCGTAGCACTGGATGTAACACAGCAGAATATCCAATTTATTGTAAGTAAGGGCTTTCAAGGGTTCACCTCTTCATCAGACTTAGATAAAAATGACTTAAAACAACCACATTAAATAGTATTCCAATTAACATTAATTACTTCAATTAAAAACAATTACATTATTTAAAGCCATACTTAACATTTTTAAAAATGTCACAGCATACATAAACTAAAAACTAGAGTCTCAATTGTCTCGCTTTCAGGAAAAGTTTAATGGAGACCGTATTATTCAAACCAGGCGCTTTATCAGCACGCAGTAACATAATCCATTTTTGTTCAGCCGCCTCAGTAATATTCCTCATATCTAATCCCCTTGTTCTGACTGCAGGTATTTCCAAGACCAGAAACTTAAACATATGCTCACTACCTTCATTCTTGATGTGCTTAGCCAAGGCACTACTTTACTTTTTATTTCTTATATCCCTCATATGTTCGAGTATCCTGTATTTGAACTGTCGATTAGTCATGCCAATATAATATGAAAAACATTTGACACAATAACTCAGATATATTACACTGACTGTTTTACAGTCAACATAGTGAGAGAGCTCTATTCTGAAGCCTAGCTTAGGGTGTACAAAGTTAGTACCTGTGTGTATGTATGCACAGGCAGTACAACTCCTGCATGTATATGTACCTACTCTAGCTGATCTAAGAGTAGTCCTATTTAAACTAGATTTATAACAAAGATGGTCCTTTAGGGTCTTATCATTTTGAAAGCTAAACTTAGGTTTGTCTCCTACTATCTCCTTCAACCCATCCAAAGTAGAGAGTATATTCCAGTTCTTATTGATGACATCGCAGATCATATTTATATTACTGGCATATGTCAAAGTTATTCTCAAATCATTACTACTCTCATTAGTGATCTGTCATAGCATCTCACTACTCTCAACAACACTACCTACATGTGGGTCACATACTGTTGCATTGTTGGTAAAGTATGGTTTACACCTACCATGTCTATCTTTCCATGCCTGTTTAATGTGCCTGTCTATATCTTTATTTTTATAATCCCTTTCTATAAAATCCAGTTTAAGGGACTCTAGAGCTGAATTCAACTCTGCATCATCATTATGTAATCTCATCAACTTGACCACCTGTCCTTTTATTATATTATGTTTGCAATGGTTCGGTGCATACTTGTATTGTGCAATAGGTTATTATTTCTAACCAGTTTCCTATACAAACTAGTTCTAACAGTATTGAGTGAATGCTTACTAACAGTCACATCTAAAAAGTCCACCTGTTGTAAACTATAATTGTATATGAATCTCAGAAAATCAGTGGTCGTATTGAGATAGTGGATAAACTCTCTTAATCGTGTCTCAGTTCCTTGCCTCAAGTGAACATGGCAGAAGGTATGATGTAAGGAACTTCTGAAGATATATCCAATCTTAATGCTAAAACTTCAAATGAACTGAGCACACACTCTTTGGAACGTTTTAACACTTTGTTGAATCTGAGTAGTAACCCTCTACTGCAAGTGGATATAGCTACAGATGCTGGTAGTGTGGGAGATGATCCTGTTAATCGTGAAGGTTTTTGGTCAAGTATAAAGATGTAGCAGATAAACTGTATAAGTTTAAGCGGCTGCAATGGCAGCGCTTTCATTTAGAAGCCTCACTCAAACAAGGTGTTGTACCGAGAGGCCTGAGAGTCTTAACCATGCCCTCGTATGAGCAAACCTATCCAGAGCTGTTTAGACAATGGCAGTTGATCAACCTCAAATGTAGCGCAAGGTATTTGCAACTGCTTATTGATTTTTTTCGCCCACAAGAGGAAGAGCTAATGTCTGAAATCAACAGGCTACAGAATGATATTTATGATAATTATTCACCAACTGCGTTAGGTGATAAGATGGATATCCTGCATGAGAACATTCAGAACTATGAGAAAAGGTTGCAAGTAACCAAAATCAGAAAGTTGCAGAGAGACTTTGGTGACTTCAGGAACGGTAATGTTTTCTCGTGGAATAGAACTAGGAATGATACACGCCCTATACAGCATGAGGGTGTGGTTGTTGAGACTACCAGGAATGTTAGTAATGATTCCGCCCCTATTGTCTCTGTGGAACACTTCCTGCCCCTCCCACTTAGAAGTGAGCTGGAACTAGGAGGCAACGTAGTGATAGCATAACCTGTAGTGGATTCTCAGTTGGGGTATGATTTTGCTACAGGTAATAGGAACGATATGCATAGCCTATGCATATGCACAGAGTGCAACGGTCGAATGTTGCTGCTTTTTGCAGTAAAGACTCTGTAACACCAACAATGTCAGACATGAGTCATTTTTTATCAAACAAACCGTTTCTGATCAGGAGAAGGTCCAGGAGTCGAATGAGAAACCAAAAAACAAGGAGAATGCAAAGTACAGAGGATTGGAACAGAGGGAGCAAAAGATCCAAACAGGTTTGAGTTTTAACATTTCAACATATGAATTGACTGATGCTCAGAGACTGTTATTGAGCAAAGGGCTCAGCTTTGTACCAGCTAGAAAAGCATAAATAACTGATGTTCTTAAAGATTTAAGGCTATTTGCCAAGACATTGACATTTCATGTGTTTTTTAATAATGCAAATACTACTCAATTGATTTTTAAAAAAGCCAGTGTGTTTGTTCCACCCAGCAATGCTATTATTGATACCTTTGTGGAAATCTGTGATAAACAGATCAGGGATAGCTCTGATAGTAAAGATAAACATAAACTCTACTACAATATGTCTAATGAAGAATATGATGCACTGAAAGAACTGACAGAATTAACTTCCATAGAAGTTAGACCCGCTGACAAGGGTGGAGATATAGTTATTTTAGATAAGGAGCTGTATCACAGACAAATGTATGTTCTTTTAAGTCAAAGTGATGCCTATAATGTATATCAGTAGCTTATGTTAAAGCTGTTATGGATAGAATAGCATTTCTGATCTTCGATCTACTAATAACTAATATGATATCAGAGCCACTCTTTGAATACTTCTCAGTTGAACATCCAGTGGTACCAATTGTATATGGTTTGCCAAAAGTTCATAAATGTCTTAGTACTCCACTCATGTGACCTATAGTCTCTGGCAGAGGCTGGGCTACGGAACCCCTATCCATTTTTGTCGAAAAGAACTTACATCACATATTAGAAGAGTGTGAGACTGTTTTAAGGGACACTAAAACTTTTTTAGAGTTATTACAAATGAAATGGAAACCTGGCTATTCTGAATGTTACTTTGTTACTATGGACATTGTATCGCTGTTCACGGTCATAACGAATCAATGGGGTATTGATAGTATTAGTGAACTATTGAATAGCAAGGGGGTTCAGGGTGATAAAATACGCTTGATTTGTAGCCTATTGGACATTAAGTAACAATGTTTTTATGTTCAATGATGAATATTACATTCAAAAGGTTGGCGTGGCAATGGGCACAGCCTGTGCCAACAGCTACACCAACCTTTCATTGGTGCAATGGGAAACAGAGTTTATACTCTCTAATATGACCTATGCCAACTCTGTCTTGTAGTATACTAGATTTGTGGATGATATTTTTTTTATTATGGCAAGTAACTGAGACAAGATTAAGAGAGTTTATCCACTATCTCAATACAACCACGGATTTTCTGAGATTCACATGCAATTATAGTTTACAACAGGTGGAATTTTTAGATGTGACTGTTAGTAAGTATTCACTCAATACTGTTAGAACTAGTTTGTATAGGAAACTGGTTAGAAATAATAACCTATAGCACAATACAAGTATGCACCCAAACCATTGCAAACGTAATGTAATAAAAGGACAGGTGGTCAAGTTGATGAGATTACATAATGATGATGCAGAGCTGAATTCAGCTTTAGAGTCTCTTAAACTGGATTTTATAGAAAGGGGTTATAAAAGTAAAGATATAGACAGGCACATTAAACGGGCATGGAAAGATAGACATGGTAGGTGTAAACCATACTTTACCAACAATGCAACAGTATGTGACCCACATGTAGGTAGTGTTGTTGAGAGTAATGAGATGCTATGACAGATCACTAATGAGAGTAGTAATGATTTGAGAATAACTTTGACATATGCCAGTAATATAAATATGATCTGCAATGTCATCAATAAGAACTGGAATATACTCTCTACTTTGGATGGGTTGAAGGAGATAGTAGGAGGCAAACCTAAGTTTAGCTTTCAAAATAATAAGACCCTAAAGAACCATCTTTGTTATAAATCTAGTTTAAATAGGACTACTCTTAGATCAGCTAGAGTAGGTACATATACATGCAGGAGTTGTACTGCCTGTGCATACATACTCACAGGTACTAACTTTGTACACCTTAAGCTAGGCTTCAGAATAGAGCCCTCTCACTATGCTGACTGTAAAACAGTCAATGTAATATACTTGAGTTATTGTGTCAAATGTTTTTCATATTATATTGGCAAGACTAATCGACAGTTCAAAGACAGGATACTTGAACATATGAGGGATATAAGAAACACAAAGGAAAGTAGTGCCTTGGCTATGCACATCAAGAAGGAAGGTAGTGAGCATGTTTAAGTTTCTGGTCATGGAAATACCTGCAGTCAGAAAAAGGGGAGGAGATATGAGGAATATCACTGAGGCGGCTGAACAAAAATGGATTATGTTACTGCGTGCTGATAAAGCATCTGGTTTGAATAATATGGTCTCCATTAAACTTTTCCTGAAAGCGAGACAGTTGAGACAATAGTTTTTAGTTTATGTATGCTGTGATGTTTTTAAAAATGTTAAGTATGACTTTAAATAATTTAATTGTTTTTAATTGAAGTAATTAATGTTAGTTGGAAACCTGTTTAATGTGGTTGTTTTAAGTCATTTTTATCTAAGTCTGATGAAGAGGTGAACCCTTGAAAGCGCTTACTTACAATAAATTGGATATTCTGCTGTTACATCCAGTGCTACAGTGTTTTTCCTCAATGTCCTACTCTAGTTGGATAGTCAGTCCATGGTGTGGTACCTGAAGCATGGTGGGGGAGGGGGTCTTGTGATTCATAGATATCCCAAGGTTATTGAGTTATTATTACCATTTACACCGTGCCAATACCCTCCACCAGGTCACAGAAGGGCCATAGCAGTCAATCCCAGAGTAAATTTGTGAATCCCCATCCGGTCATGTAGGTTATCTTTAAAGGAAGATAGTGAGTCTCATGGGTCTATATTATATTAGCGAATGCTTGAAATTGTGAACGCTATATAATCGACCTAAACACTATGAAAATGCAAAATGTCAAACACACGGATCAGCGAATTTTTCCCAGGGAAAAACTCGCTGATCTACTAAAAAAAAAAAAAAAAACACACACACCCTCTACTTAAATATACCAACTCCGAGATCGCACCACAGTGGACGAAATGGCAAAGTCCCGAAAATGTCCCAGTGATTTTTTTCCCTAGGAAAAAAATCTCTGTTCCGTGCTTTCAGCATTTTGCCATTTTACGTAAACACGTTCAAAGAAACATATTCACTTAAATAATAGGAACCCAGTTACACTGCTTAATGTGCAGGGGAAGTTCAGAGATTTGGTAGGCTCCAGGTTACAAACCTCCATCCTGTTTAATTTATCCATTGGTGAAGATTTAGGTCCCTAGATCTAGTACTGGTGGAGCCATTGGACTTGCAGAGATACAGGAGGCTGAGGCAATGGAATCTCCATTGGAGTGGAAAAGGAGACAGAGATTTCTTCTCAAAAGTCTGTTTTCTTTCTTATTTTTCTTATTTGTTTTCTTATTAGGACCACGGTGGTGCAGCAGTTAGTGTTGTCGCCTCACAACAAGAGGCTCTCTGGTTCGATTCTCAGCTGGCATGCCTTCTGTGCAGAGTCTGCATGTCCTCCCTGTGGTCGAATTCACTTTAAAAGACATGCAGTTAGGTGCGTGCATGAGTGGGTGTGCCTTCCTTGAAGGTTGGGCACCAGACTGGCAACTCGACACCGAATAAATTCACTGCCAATCATTAGCGGACCGGAGTTCTGCTGTGGTGACCCCTAACCGGGAAAAGCCGAAAGAAAGTTTTCTTATATTTCTTATTTTTTCTTATTTTATTTTATCACTGAATAAAATAATAGAGCTTCCAGCCTTTTTAATAGCTCAGGGACTTTAGGCCTGCGATCTTTTTGGTGAGAAATTTTGGGGGTCTTTCTTATTGTTGGATTTGTTTAGTGGAATACATCCTGAAAGGGGCATTGTCATTGAAAATCAGTCTGGTCAATGGTGCATATAATAGAGCTATTACATCTTTAGATCTTGATGGTATTCTTTTGGTAATTAGCTGTGCTAAATAAAAAGATTTTCTAATGACAATTGTCACATGATGGTCAAAACAGACACAGAATCATTAACCCAAGTTCTTACTGCTCTGACTACTTTTTCATTTTGCAGTGATGTGCTGTCTATACATTCTGATGAAGCAAGAGGTCATCTACCAAAAGTGATAATACTACACATTTTATCATTTTGTTTGAGCTCATTTGTAGTACACCAAGAGTCTACTCGGAATAATTCATTCTGCAGGGTTTTGATGTCTGACGGTCATTTAGCAATCCCCAGTTTGCAGCCACCTGCAATTGTACATGTAGATCTGAGAAATAAATAAAGGCAAAAAATTTGAATTCTCAGCACTGAGCCCTGAAAGATACTGCTGGTCACGGTCATGCTTTTTCATAAAGCACCTGCGACTCACACTGTATGGGTTTTGTTTTGTTTTTAATCCAGTTTGCTGTCCATCTAACCACGTACAAATTGAGTTTTTAGAGCATTTAGCTTCTCTATGATGCCAGCAGAGGGAATGAGCTGAAGGACTTGGCCAGGTCAGGATATGCCCATGTCTACCACATGGTCACTGTCTGCAGCCTATGTAACCCTTTAAAAGAAGCTTACCATATCGAATAGACAACTGCTGAGGGGCATGTCTAATAAGATTCTTCATATCACAGTTTATGAGGTCACTCATAAAATGTTTCAAGGCTTTTCAGATGACGCTTGTAAGATTGATGGATGTGTAATTACCTGGGTCAGTTGTATGGCTACCCTCATGGAGGGTATCACCACTGGAAGGCAGCACTCACCAGGGACAAAATCAGGAGCTAAGCTTAGGTTATACAATATAAGCAGTGGGCCTGCAATGGTATGATTAATACAAATAAGCAGCCAGGTATGTTGTCAGATCCCAAGGAAGAAGCCTTTTTGGTATTGGTTAGCACTTTCAGTTAATGATCTTTAGAGATAACTGGGGGAGAAAGGGATTTGGGTATTTCAAAGCCTTGAATAGAAGTCTCAGGGGTGAGATTGCACTAAATTTGTTTACAAGGACATTGACAATGTCTTTTAGGTCAAAATAGGAGACGTCATTATGAATAAATAACAAAAATAACAAGATTTGCGCTAGGGCACCACGTTCCAAAAACTGCAAGTAGAAATAATATAAGTCCCATAAAACGGAACGTGGAGGCTTAAATAAATAGGCATACACTTTAAAATGCCAAAGCAACAGCAGCCTGTGCGGCTAATCGTGAGTCCATACCAAAAGCAAAATATACCACAGGAGATGAATGTCACACAACTCCAGAGTGCCAGGAACGTTCTTTATTCAAATGCAGTAAGCGCTTTCACCAAACACGGCTTCTTCAGACTGTAACAGCATTGATAATCAACAGCCTTTAAATACCTTTCTTAAAACATTAACCTATTATGCAATTAATCAATTAGTGCACCTCAAACATTTAAAGTGACATGAATATATTCATGCAATATTTGACAATTTTTATATATAAACTTAAAAATACATGTATGTATATATAAAAGATGATATATATAAAAATTATATATTAAAAATCTTATAAAACCACATCACTCTATTAAATACATACCCCATTCATAACATACACATTCAGGGTGTCATCAAGTTAAAGCTTTACATAGCTTCCTTCTCTTTAATACAGATTGAATGATAGGCTTATGGACAACGTCTTACTCTATGAGAAACGGCTCTTAGACCAGAAAAAACAAAAGATTGAGAGAGACATGTTTGATTTTAATAATGGTCAAATTTTTGTTTGGCCTAGGACTATGCATGGAAGAACAGAGAGAAAGACTCAGGCTGGTGACATTATTAATGTGAATAATGATTTCACGACAAGTGGTTTTGAATGTAATAATGAGTCTAATACTGTTGTATGTGGTAATTTGGAATGTACTGGGGTGGTGGACAGTGTTGTCCCTGCTTCTGAACGTATTAATGTTGTTTCTGCTACTGAACGTCCTGATACTGTGAATTTATACCCATCTGTGGTTACCATTAATAAGAATACAAATAGTAAAGTGTGTGTGGTTGGGACATCTGCTATTAATAGTGTGCAAAATGTATGTACTACTCAACTGGAGAGCGTTACTAATCCTGTTGTAAGAAAGAAAATTATAGAATATAGAAGGACAGAGGGAAATGATGTTAATAATAGGGATACCCCTTTCCCGATACAGTCACCCCGTTTCAAGGGGAGAACATGGTCCATGAGCAGAGGCCGTCAAAAACGGAAAGTGATGGAAACAGAGCAGGTTGGCCCTACAATAAAGAAAATGTGGAGTGTGAAGGGGAATCCATTGTAATTAATTTGTCCAATAGGATACTAAGCCATGATGAGGAATTTGTGTTGAATAAGGGCTTAACGTTTATTCCTAGTAAGAACAGTGATATAACTGATACAATGATAGATATAAAAATGTTTATGAGGAATGTGCAATTGAAGTTACAATATGGGACTTCAGGGGCTATGAAGGAAAACTTGAATGTTTTTAGACCAGTGAGTACTTATGTTCCAATCCTACATCCTGTTTTGGAAACTTATAATAGATTGGTGGAACAAGATCTTTATAAATATTATAGTGACAATAGCAGAAACAGGAGGGGTAGGTACAATTTGACTTATACACAAAGGCAAGCCCTGGATAATTTAAGAAGGGATGATTCCATCATCATCACCCCTGCAGACAAAGGAGGTCCCATCGTAATCATGGATGTTGAAAAATATAAGGATAGTGTCCACCATATGCTGAGTGATACCTCCTTTTATAGTAAATTGGACTTGGATGAAGTGAGGTTAAAAGTATTTCATGTATATGACACTATAGATGATTTGTATAGATGTAACATTATTGACAGGAACCTGTCTAGGTTCTTAAGGGTTGCCAATCCCTTAATACCTGTACTTAAGGGCCTTCCTAAGGTCCATAAGAGTGTATCTAACCCCCCGATGAGACCCATAGTTTCGGGGCAGGGATGGTTGACTCAACCATTCTCATTGTATGTAGAAAAACAATTAAGACCCATTATTGACTCTAATGACATTATTTTGAAAGACAGTAAAGAATTTTTAATTAGTTTGTATGAGTATGTTAATACATTAGATGAGAGCAGTGAGTATTTCTTAGTTACCTTTGATGTAGTCAGCCTTTTCACTGTCATTCCTAATGTTAGTGGGATTGATTGTATACAGGAATATTTAAAGAAGTATTCATCTTTAGATGTCAATAAAATTGAATTAATAGCACTTTTTCTTGAAATTATACTAGAAAATAATGTGTTTTTATTTGCGAATGAATTATATTTGCAAAGGGATGGCGTGGCTATGGGCACGTCCTGTGCCAATAGCTACGCCAACCTTGTTATGGCTATATGGGAGAAGGATATATTAATACCTAGTCCAAGGTATAAACAGCACGTTACATTCTATAAGAGGTTCGTGGACGACCTCTTTTTAATTTGGAAAGGGACTGAAACACAATTACATGAGTTTGCGGATTACATTAACAACACTACTGGTTACTTAAAGTTCACTATGAGTTATTCTAAAAACTACCTATCGTTTTTGGATGTAGACATTATTAGACTACAGAATGGCCTACTGAACACTTCTGTTCATAGGAAGAGTTGTTACAGAAATACTTTACTTCACAGAACAAGTATGCATCCGCTACATGTCTTTAGTAATGTTATGAGAGGACAGGCCATGAGGGCATCTCGTCTCAACCCCGCAGATGATGGTTATAGGGAAGAGATTTCTGGTCTGAGAATGAGGTTGTTATGTAGGTCATATAGTGATGTTGAGATTAACAAAGCTTTCACTGATACTAGTGGGTTGAGAAATACTATAGCGCGTCCATATTTTTCCAGTGGAGGTTGTAGTACAACACAGGAAGGTGAGGGACCCCAACCCAAGACTATAAACACCAGTCTCAGTGTTTCAATTTTTTATACTAGTGATGTTTTTAATATTAGGAACATCATTGAGAAACATTGGGATGTGTTGTGTGTGGATGATGAGATTAGTAATGTTGTAGGACCAAAACCAAGGTACATCTATAAGAATAAAATGAACCTTAAGAGTATGTTGTGCCATAAAGATGGGGTTAGACATCCAAGCCCAGGTTTTAATACCAATGCGTGTGGTAGTTGCAATCAATGTGGGCACATCAATAACAGTACTACCTTTGAACAACCTGTCACTGGACAAATTTTTTCTTTTATGACAGGGACGAACTGTAGATCCAAAAATGTCATTTATCTTGCCACCTGTTCTGCCTGTTCAGCGTTTTACATTGGTAAAACGAACAGGCAACTAAGAGAGAGAATAAGGGAGCACAATTATAAAATGAGGGTTAGGGATGCAAATAATGCATTAGCGAAACATCAGATGACAACAAGTGATGCACATGTATTTACGTTCCTTGTCTTACAGAACATCTACACAACTCCGAGAGGGGGGATGTTGAAACCTACACACTAGAGATGGAACTTAGATGGATCGTCAGGTGCAGAGCAGATTTTAGTCCTGGCCTGAATGACAAGGTTAGCATTCAATCTGTATTAAAGAGAAGGAAGCTATGTAAAGCTTTAACTTGATGACACCCTGAATGTGTATGTTATGAATGGGGTATGTATTTGATAGAGTGATGTGGTTTTATAAGATTTTTAATATATAATTTTTATATATATCATCTTTTATATATACATACATGTATTTTTAAGTTTATATATAAAAATTGTCAAATATTGCATGAATATATTCATGTCACTTTAAATGTTTGAGGTGCACTAATTGATTAATTGCATAATAGGTTAATGTTTTAAGAAAGGTATTTAAAGGCTGTTGATTATCAATGCTGTTACAGTCTGAAGAAGCCGTGTTTGGTGAAAGCGCTTACTGCATTTGAATAAAGAACGTTCCTGGCACTCTGGAGTTGTGTGACATTCATCTCCTGTGGTATATTTTGCTTTTGGTATGGACTCACGATTAGCCGCACAGGCTGCTGTTGCTTTGGCATTTTAAAGTGTATGCCTATTTATTTAAGCCTCCACATTTTATTATGAATAAAGTCAGAACATTGCAAGGTGTTGTTTTTTAGTTTTCCAACATAGCTAAAGAAGGATTTATAACTATCATTGGTTTCAGAGATTGTACTCCTTAGACAGAGGTCTGATGGGTGATTATCAGAATGCCATTCATTGGGCAGTACATTTTAAGCAGTTCATATTCTTGCCAATGTAAATATGGTGGCAGACTACTTGATCCACACTTCTGACAGAAGAGAGTCATGAGATACATAGGAGGATAAGTTAGGGCAGTAGTATGGCTGGTATAATGTAGATTGTATAATCTGGAGCTGAGAAAGAAGAAGCAGGTTAGGAAGTTCCAGCCAGTTTAGGTGCTGAAGTGAGATACAGTGATGTGTTTTATAGGTATGTTGGGCAGTGAATCTGGCTACCTTGTTGTATGTTGAGTTAAGTTTTGTTAGGAGAGTGGCGTTTAGATTTGTGAGTATTTGCAAACCATATAGTAGACTGGGTAGGAGATAAGTATGGGATAGGGTTACTTTGGCTTTGGAAGTGAGAAACATTTTGTTTCTGTATAAAAGGCCTAGTTTTTGATGAGTCTTCCTAATACAGTTATTTATGTGGAAGTCGAATTTAAGTTGATCGTCTATGGTGACGCCTAGGACTTTGGTGCTAGCTTCAGGTATTATTGGAGTCTTATTTAGAGACAGTATAGAGAAGTTAGTTTTTAGATGGTTAAGGGATTTAGAGAGGAAGAGTAAAAGTTTAGTTTTCTGTGGGATTCAGAATTAAATGGTTGTTGGTGAGCCAGGTTTCTACTGATGTAAAGGCTTCCTAAGTAGTAGAGTTAAGACCAGAGGGAGAGTCAGAGATAGTGATCACAGTAGAATCATCTGCATATTGTACAAGCAATGACTGAGAACAAGAGGTATAGAGTAAATTGGTGAAGATATTAAATAGCAAAGGACCCAGTATGGATCCTTGGGGAACTCCCATTTTTACAGGGGGGAGGAGTACATAGAGCCATTTAACCTTATGCTAGTTCATTCTCCCTTAATATGATGTTATTATTTTCTGTGGCTGAAGGAGGAGAAGAGGCGGAAGACATGGCCGAAGGCAGGAAGAGAGGAGAAAGGCTAGGACTGTAGTAGTGAGGGTCAGAACGTTGAATTTTGGCAGTATGACTGGTATAGGGAGAGAGCTAGCTGATATGATGGACAGAAGGAAGGTTGGTATATTGTGTGTGCAAGAGACCAGATGGAATGGGAGTAAGGCTAGGTGTATCGGAGGTGGGTTCAAATTGTTTTATCATGGTGTGGATGGGAGGAGAAATGGCATAGGAGTTATTCTGAAGGAACAGT
Source organism: Protopterus annectens (assembly GCF_019279795.1). NCBI lineage: Eukaryota > Metazoa > Chordata > Ceratodontiformes > Protopteridae > Protopterus > Protopterus annectens. Next base: position 949,312,236 of record NC_056746.1, on the reverse strand, counting down.
ATGCTAAGAGTGTTTTGGAGGTGAAAAGAGTGTTGGATAGAGTGATGTTTATGAAGTTGGAAATTGATGGTGTAATGATGAATGTTGTTAGTGCATATGCTCCACAAGTTGGGTGTGCAATGGATGAGAAAGAAACATTTTGGAGTGAATTGGATGAAGTGGTGAAGACTGTACCCAAGGGTGAGAGAGTGGTGATTGGAGCAGATTTCAATGGGCATGTTGGTGAAGGGAACAGAGGGGATGAGGAAGTGATGGGTAGGTATGGTGTTAAACAAAGGCATGCAGAAGGTCAGATAGTAGTGGATTTTGCAAAAAGGATGGACATGGCTGTGGTGAATACATATTTTAACAAGAGGGAGGAGCATAGGGTGACATACAAGAGTGGAGGAAGATGCACACAGGTGAATTATATCTTATGTAGGAGGGCCAGTTTGAAAGAGATTGGAGACTGTAAAGTGATGACCGGAGAAAGTGTAGTTAGGCAGCATAGGATGGTGGTTTGTAGGATGACGTCGGTGATCAAGAAGCAGAGGTGGAGTGTGAGGGCAGCACCAAGGATCAAATGGTGGAAACTGAAAAAGGGTAATTGTGAGGTGGAGTTCAGGGATGAGTTAAGGCAAGCACTGGGTGGTAGTGAAGAGTTACCAAATAGCTGGGTAACTACAGCAGAGCTAGTAAGGGAGACGGCTAGAAAGGTGCTTGGTATCACATCTGTACAGAGGAAGGATGACAAGGAGACATGGTGGTGGAATGAGGAAGTACAGGAGAGTATACAGAGAAAGAGGTTGGCAAAGAAGAAGTGGGATTGTCAGAGAGATGAAGAATGTAGACAGGAGTATAACGAGATGAGGTAAATGCAAAGAGAGAGGTGGCGAAGGCTAAGGATAAGGCATATGAAGACTTGTATGAAAGGTTGGACACTACGGAGGGAGAAAAGGACCTGAACCAATTGGCTAGACAGAGGGACCGAGCTAGGAAAGATGTGCAGCAGGTAAAGGTGATAAAGGATAATGAGGGAAACATACTCACAATCGAGGAGAGTGTGTTGAGGAGATGGAAAGAGTACTTTGAGGGGTTGATGAATGAAGAGAATGAGAGGGAGAGAAGGTTGGATGATGTGGGGATAGTGAATCAGGAAGTACAATGGATTAGCAAGGAGGAAGTATGGATAGCTATGAAGAGGATGAAGAATGGAAAGTCTGTTGGCCCAGATGACATACCTGTGGAAGCGTGGAGGTGTTTAGGTGAAATGGCAGTGGAGTTTTTAACCAGATTGTTTAATAAAATCTTGGAAAGTGAGAGGATGCCCGAGGAATGGAGATAAAAGTGTTTTGGTACCGATTTTTAAGAATAAGGGTGATGTGCAGAGCTGTAGTAACTACAGAGGGATTAAATTGATCAGTCACAGCATGAAGTTATGGGAAAGAGTAGTGGAAGCTAGGTTAAGAAGGGAGGTGATGATTAGTGATCAGCAGTATGGTTTCATGCCGGGAAAGAGCACTACAGATGCGATCTTTGCTCTGAGAGTGTTGATGGAGAAGTACAGAGAATGTCATAAGGAGTTGCATTGTGTTTTTGTAGACTTGTAGAAAGCATATGACAGGGTACCTAGAGAGGAGTTGTGGTATTGTATGAGGAAGTCAGGAGTGTCAGAAAAGTATGTAAGAGTGGTACAGGATATGTACGAGGGTAGTGTGACAGCGGTGAGGTCTGCGGTGGGAGTGATGGATGCGTTTAAGGTGGAGGTGGGGTTACATCAAGGATCAGCTCTGAGCCCTTTCTTATTTGCAATGGTGATGGACAGGTTGACAGACGAGATCAGACAGGAGTCCCCTTGGACTATGATGTTTGCAGATGAAATTGTGATCTGTAGTGAGAGTACGGAACAGGTGGAGGAGACCCTGGAGAGATGGAGATATGCTCTAGAGAGAAGAGGAATGAAGGTCAGCAGGACTAAGACAGAATATATGTGTGTGAATGAGAGGGAGGATAGAGGAATGTCGAGGATGCAAGGAGTAGAGGTGGCGAAGGTGGATGAGTTTAAATACTTGGGGTCAATAGTTCAGAATAACGGTGAGTGTGGAAGAGAGGTGAAAAGAGAGTACAGGCAAGATGGAGTGGGCGGAGAAGAGTGTCAGGAGTGATTTGTGACAGATGAGTACCTGTAAAAGTGAAAGGGAAGGTCTACAAGAGGGTAGTGAGACCAGCTATGTTATATGGGTGGAGACAGTGGCATTGACAAAAAGGCAGGAGTTTGAGCTTGATGTGGCAGAATTAAAGATGTTAAGATTTGCACTGGGTGTGACGAGGGTGGACAGGATTAGGAATAAGTATATTAGAGGGTCGGCACAGGTTGGAAGGTTTGGAGACAAAGCCAGAGAGGCATGATTATTTTGGTTTGGACATGTGCTGAGGAGGGATGCTGAGTATATTGGGAAAAAGATGCTAAGGATGAAGCTACCAGGTAACAGGAAAAGAGGAAGGCCTAAGATAAGATTTATGGATGTGGTGAGAGAGGACATGCAGGTGGTTGGTGTGACAGAGCAAGATGCAGAGGACAGGAAGAAATGGAAACAGGTGATCTGCTGTCGGGACCCCTAATGGGAACAGCCGAAAGAAGATGATGATGATGATTTTCTGTAATATGATTTTGTTGTAGAGAATAGATACACTCATTCAAACATTGCATCTGATGTTGTCAATCTTCATTCATTCTTGACGAATGAGACTCAGTTCTGTCCCCTCAGAACTGGCTCAACCATTATACAGCTTGTGCCAGCCAAAAAAAAACTCTCAAGCTAAGACTCTGCCCATAATGCCCCTCTATTACTTCAGATCTCGTTTGCTGCTCTGATAACTAGACATGTCAGATGATACTCTCCAGCTAAGTGCTTTAATTATATTTATACATTCCTTCTTTAAACTTGTTCTCTATATTCTTTAAACTAGTTTATCTTTCTATTATTTTAGTGTGCGTGTGTCTGTAAATCAGTTGTTTACCCTTTATCTCTTAGGTAATCTCTTTAAATACCATTGCTGGTATTTTCCCCTCTCCTTTAAAATTTTTTTGGTATTTCTTCCTACCATTGTTGGTAGGTTTCTTATCTATCCTGTAAATGTGAGTGTGTGTGTATTTTTCTTTCAAATGGCAGAAAAGCACAAAGGGACATCAGGCTTTAAGCAGTACCGAGATTGTAATAAAAATATGCCCAACTCAGACAGGCATCTTTCATGCGTATATTGCTTGGGTGTGCCCCGTTTAGAGACTAATTGTAAGATCTGCCAAGGTTTTAGTTCTAGAACTTTGGCAGAGTGCCAGAATAAGTTGATTTTTTTGAAAGGATTGTTAAAATCCACCTTTGATGAAGCCCTGTAAAAGCCAGAGTCCTCCTTCACCAAAGTTGAACATAAAAAATAAGTCATTCAGTTCCAAGCTCACCATTGGCACTGGACTCCAAATGGCATAAGTCTCCTGTTCTGTCAACCTCCTCAGAACCGAAGAGTAAGGTTCCTAAACTAATTGTGAAACAGCCTTCGACACCAGCAGTTATGACCCCTCTGTACTGATGGTTTTGTCATCGACTTTGACAACCTCAACACTGACAGTCTCATCAACACTGGCCATGACAGTCTCGGCACTGACAATTTCATCGGCACTAACATCTTTGACCTCCCACAAGATTCTTACTACTCTGTCTGCTCCGCATCACATGGCGCCAAAGCTTGAAACATTTGTATCTGTCAGAATGAGATACTCCCCTTCTATAGACCCCTTCCTGGGTCAAATTCCCAGTCCATCCATGGATAGGCAAGAGTCTCCCTCAGGGATGTCGGTCCAGTCAACCAGAAGTCTTTCGGAGTCAGACGTGGTGAGATTAGTGGATCAGCTTTTGGCAGCCAGGGGATCTTCCTGCATCCACTCAGACCTCCCATCCTTCTGGAGTCAAGGTCTTTTCTCCCAGGACTCCCCCTGATTTTCCTCCTCTGACCTCCTATCTAGGTTTGGAGCCCAGCACTTTGATTACCCCGGTTCCAGCTGTTATGGTGCCGACAGAAGCTCCTTCTTCAGTACCTGGATTGGCTCTGATGTCTTCAGCTCCCTTGAAACCGACAGACTCTCAGGGCTGTAGTTCAGCTGCCGGTTCAGGGGTGCTCCAGTATGGTACCAATTGTGTGCTTGGAGATGTCCTTGGCTCTCAGAACCCTGACAATTTCGGACTCTTCCCTGGTTTCTGCTTTGGAGGGTGGTCCTCCGGAGTGGGGTGTGACCCTATTTCTGAGGTTGTCTTTCGCAGTTCCAGACTCCCATCCCTCTTCAGTTGGGCCTACCTTTCAGATCATGGAGAGAGCTTTAGCCTCAGTGGCCTGTCAGCTGCCACCATCTACATAAGAGTGTCACATATATGTACCTTCTGGTTCACAGCTGCCACCATCTCTCACTTCGGGACAGCAGGTACTGAAACGTCAAGATATGCCTGTTCAGGGTCCCTCTTCTTTGGAGTCTTCCTCAGAGATTCCCACTGAGGAACCACCCAGTAAGAAGACTTGCAAAAGGAAGCATCTGGATTCTCCAGAAGAATCTGTCACGGAAGACACAGACTATGATGAAGGAGAGGGTTCCCCCCAGTCACCCCTTGAAGATGTCTCATTTGGAAACATCCTGGAAATCTTAAAACAGAGGGGTGATTGGAAGCCCATAAACCCATACTTAGAGGAATCTGTGTTCTTGCAGGCTTTTGGTGCTCGCCCGTCTACTTCCTGGGTGACCATTTACTTTCTGCTGACGAACTTATTAAGCTAATCATGCAGCCAGCATGGAAGGCTCCTGATTCCATAGATCCAATTCCCCAGAGGCCAGACAAAATTTTATCAGCTACAGAAGACCAACCACACTGGGGAAATGGTTTAGCAGTAGATGCAATGGTGGTGGTGGTGGTGGCAGCCATAGAAAAGCAACTTGCTGAGCAGAGCTCCACTGTCCACCCTCCAAACAGTGAGTCTCGGACAACGGACAGGTTTGAGAAATGGGTCTATGCATCATCGACTTTCGCTCTTAGGTCCTTGAATTTCATGGCACACTTCACTAGATTCCAACTGGATCGGATTAAGGAGCTATTGGACACCCTCACCAGAGCTGTGTCTGATGAAGTGCAGGATGAAGTTGCCTCTCAGCTTGCCACCCTGGAGTTTATATCAAACTCGTCCATGCAGCTCATCACTCATGCAGCCAAAGGAATGACTAGGGCAGAAGGTTCTGGCATTGCCATAAGGCACCACACCTGGATGCGCTTGTGTGACTTTGTGGAATCCTTTCAAGTCTTTCTTGGTCAATGCTCCTATTGACGGATCTTCCTTGTTTGGCCTCAAAGTGAGAGACACACTAGCCATGTGTGAAAAAGATGGAAAGACCCTTTCTACTGTGGGCATTCATTTCTCTAGTCCTCAACAACCCTACTCTAGGAATCAGAGGAGTGGAAAAATGTGGTTCAAAAAGTCCCAAGGGCCTTTTCAGGACACATGTGGTGAATACTCCCCTCGGGGCAGAAGAGGAAGTTCTAATGGAAGATGCCTTCCCCATGGCAGAGGAGTCTGTGAAATTAGGGCTCCAGAGACTCCTTCTCTGTGCAGCCCTACCAGTGCTCCTGAATGGAGGCCCAATTGCTTACCTCTGAAAGCAGTCAGGGGTAGCTTTTCACTGCACCAGTCTATTGATAACTTCAGATAGTTGGGTGCAGAAAATTATCACCAGAGGTTACCACATTCCCTTTACTCTCTTTCTAAAGTCCCCAAAAAGAGTCCCCAATATTCCATCCAATCAGAGGAACCAAGCAGCCATTGACATCCAAAAGCTGCTGGAAAAAAAGAGTCATCCAAGAAATCCCACCAGACCAAAGGGGATCCGGATTTTACTAGAGATTCTTTTTAGTGCCAAAAAAGACAGGACTGGAGACCAGTTGTAGCTCTCAGCCTTCTGAACAGGTTCATTCAGCAAACAATATTCCAGATGGTCATGGTTCATTCTTTCTATCTTTCCCTTTCTAGAGGAGAAAAATTGGATGTGCTGTATAGACCTTCAGGACACGTATTACTGAGGTAATACGTGTCCTGAAGGTCTATACAGCACATCCAACTTTATAAGAATGGACAAATGCTCCAGGAGGTTCCTCCACTTCCGGCTGAGAGACAGTCATTTCCAGTTCAGAGTGCTGCCCTACAGTCTCACCAGAGCCCCCAGGGTGTTCATCAAATGCATGGCTGTGGTAACAGCTCACTTAGACTACACGGATTCTGAGTGTTTCCATACCTAGACAACTGGTTCCTCACCACCCCACCAGGTGTCTACTGCTTCGGGCCACAGACTTCGTATTGAATCTTTTCTAGTCTTTGGGCATTACGATCAACAGAAAGAAATCTCAGTTGACTCCAGCACAAGACCTAGAATTTATAGGAGCATGCCTCAATAAAATTTCTTGTGTAGCTTCTCTGCCTCTACACAGACTATAAAAAATAATGCTGCAGACACAACTCATCATATCGAAAAACAAGGTAACTGCTCTTCTCGTCCTACCAGCTCTGGGATCTATGGCAGCAGCTATAACCTTAGTGCCCCTTGCAAGGTATCATATGAGGCTGCTTCAATGGCTCTTAGCTGCACAATGGTCAGTACTGACACAGCCAATGTCTTAGTCGATTTTGATAACAAATCACTGCAAGAAGGCTCTATCCTGGTGGTTGAAGTCAGTGGAAAATCTATGGGGCCGCACCTTCACTCCCTCTCCACCCACTGCCATAGTGACCCCAGATGCTTCCCAGATCAGGTAGGGGCATTATCTGGGAAGAACAGTTCGAGGCACTTGGTCCCCGGAAGATTCCAATCTGCTCATCAATGTCCTAGAATTGAGGGCAGTGCTTCTAATGTTGCAAGCTTTTCAGTCTGTCCTTCCTTTGGGGATGTTCTGGTACATCAGCAAACAAGGCAGAACCAGATCTTACCCCCTGTGTCAGGAAGCTGTCAGGATATGGCAATGGGCTATCGCTTCCAACTGCTTTCTAATAGCAACACACATACCGGGAAGCTCCAGTGTGATAGCAGACAAACTGAGCAGATGCATCCCAAGGTAATGATAAAAATTTTTCATCGCTAGGGCCAGCCTTGCTGTGATCTCTTTGCCTCCCCAATAAACAACAAATGCAACAGCTATTTTGCCTTAATTACCCTGCAGGGGAAGCTCCTGAAAGATGCACTCCTCCTCAATTGGCCCCCAGGACTACTTTATGCCTTTCCCCCAATCCCTGTCATTCCCCTATTCTTGAAGAAACCCCAAAGGTTGAGCATCAAAGTGATTATCATTGCACCATATTAGCCCTATCAAGCCTGGTTCCCCTTCCTTTGGCCTCACCTGATTCACCATCCTTGGATTCTGGACCCAGTTCCAGACCTGCTGTCTCAGGGATTGGTGCATCCCAACCTTCACAATCTCAAGCTGACAGCTTGGTATCTCCAATTCCATTAATTGCCAGGCAGAACAATTTAGCTTCATCAGTACAAAAAAATCCTTCTGGCTTCTCATAAGCATTCCACCAGGAAACTCTATCTTAGCAAATGGAAGAGATTTTCAGTTTGGGCCCATACCAATAATTTAGATCCCTTTTCAGCCCCAGTTGACAAGATCTTGGAAATTCTGGCTTCACCTTTTGAGCAAGGAGCTTCTGCTTCTACCATCAAAGTCCATTAGCAACCATTTCCAGTTTCCACAATGGGTTTGGCAATCACACCTTGATTTCCTATTGTTTATGCAAAGTTTTTCTTAATAGTGCTTTACATCTAAAGCCCCCATTTAAGAATCCTATAGCTCCATAGGATATGACACTGGTACTACAATCTTTAGTTCTCCAGCCCTTTGTGCCAGCAGCTACTTGTGTTCTCAAGTTCCTATCATGGAAAACTGTTTTTCTGGTGGCCATCACTTCTGACAGGAGAGTTTCTGAATTGCAGGCTTTATGTGTGAAATACCCTTATATGATTTTTTTTCATAAGGATAGGGTGTCATTAAGAACCAATCCTTCTTTTTTACCTAAAGTGGTCTCAGAATCTAATATTCACCAGACTATAGATTGGCCTGTCTTCTTTCCAAATTTTTTGAATAAAGGTGAATATTGCTTGCATTGGCTAGACATTCACAGACAGTTACATTTCTATCTTGATAGAACCAAACTATCTAGAAAATCAGACCAATTATGTGCATCTTTTTCAGTTTCAACTTTAGGTAAACCTGTCCCAAAAGTTACCTCATCAAAATGGCTTAGGGATTGTGTTAACTTCATTTACAATCATTATAACCTGAAATTGCCTGCACCTGTTAATGTGCAATCCATCAGATCAGTAACCACTTCAGCTGTTTTTCACTCCGAGGCATCCATGGAAGAAATATGTGCAACCACAATGTGGGCCACTCCCCATACCTTTAGCACTCATTACAAATTGGATATGGTCTCCAGGGGAAGGGCATCTTTCGGCTCTATGGTGCTTAGGAATATCCTTCCATAGGGCCACCCAGGATCTAAAGTAGCTGGGGACTCTGTCCCATTCATTAAGAATGAATGAAGATTGACAACATCAGATAAAGAAGTTATGTTCTTACCATAATGTTCCATCTGTGTTGTCGATCTTCATTCATTCTTGGTATCCCACCCTCCTAAAACTTCCTAAGGACTTCTGGAGGTTTGGACACTTGTTCTGGCAGTTTTTAAGTTTCTTCTTAGACGTGGCTTCTGTTATCCTCCTATACTTTGGCTACAAACTTGATCAGAGGTAACAGAGAGAGGGGCATTATGGGTGCAGTCTTAGCCCAAGAGTTTTTGTTAGCTTGCGCAAGCTCTATAATGGCTGAGCCGGTTCCAAGGGGTCAGAACTGAGTCCCATTCATCAAGAATGAATGAAGATCGACAAGACAGATAGAATGTTATGGAAAAGACATAACTTAATTTCTCCTGACGTTGATATAACTGTTTTATTGCTTAGTTATTTGCTGTTTCCTCTTGCTGTAGTTTATAGTCCATATCTGTATTATACATTTATTAATATTAGTGGGCTACATCTTCATTTATGCACACCAAAATATAACTGGTTTGGAAAGTGCCTTCAAATTATGTCCAAGCATTCTCATTCAGAATGGTGGAAGCATAGAGGCACATTCCATAAGTGGGAGAGGTACACTGCTTTGGAAAGCTAACTATATATGCCTTAAATGTCAAACCAAAGACTAACGTATGGAATACTCTGGCAGATGTATAAATCTCCCTTATAGTACTGACCAAATACTACAAATATATTTCGAAGTGTGTGCAATGAATTATATGTGTGTGTACATTAAATAAAATGTCATAAAAATCATAAAAAAGTTTTTTTCTACTAATTCTTCCTATGTACATTTGAATGACAATAACAGTATTAATGTTTGACTCTTCATAGAGGACTATATTTATTTATTTATAATACTCTTTTGATTTATATATATTTGTAGTATTTGGTCAGTACTATAAGGGAGATTTTTGATGTTTGCAATGTGTTATTTTAGCAGAATTAACAAGCATTACTTTATTGTAAGAACAATTTATTTTAATTATTTTTAATTATTCATTAATTTATGTAATGAATTAAAGTTGTGTTGATGTTTTTAAGAATGTAGCACGAATTGGCACCAAATTATGTTTAAATACTGTGGAATGTATTAGTTAATTGATTCTGATGAAGTCCACGTTATGTGGATGAAAGCGCTTGATCCGTTTTTGTGTGTTTCACGTATATATTAAAGAAATCTTTTGGTTATTGCCTGTCATGCGGTGTGGATTGTTACAGCTTTTAAGAACAAGGAAGGACGTATTATTGCTGCCTGTGACTGGAGACTCTTGTAACTTTTTCTTTAGTTGTCGACCTTTATAAAAGGTACATTGCTGCACTAGTCATAGTGCCTTCAAGATGTACCGCTTTTGTTCTTTTGCACAGCAAATGTGGTAGTACAGATATGGAGGGCATATAAGAGTTTTTGTCACCTTTACGCCCATTTAACAACTTGCTGGAAAAGCTGCAGATCCTACTTAACCAGAAGCTTAATTTTCCATCTTCATAAGACTTCCTTCATGCAGCTACCTCGCATTCTCAAAGTACATCATTAAGTTTGCTCCTGCAGTGTCTTCTTGAAGGCTGTTGTAGCCACATACCACTCTTTCAGTGAAAAAAATATTGCCCTGTGTCATTCTCAAGCCATCCCATTTTATCTCCATGCTGTACCCTGTTTTTGTTATCTGTTATTTATTTATTTATTTATTATTGTATTATTTTATTTTATTTTATATTTGTTTACTAGGAAAATCCGACTGGACACAAGTCCTTTTTCAGTGGAGGCCCGGTGAGAAAAGCTCTACATAAAACAAAGAAATGTCCACATTTACATATACAAATAATAGCAAAAATGCACACATTTATACAATTGTCATAGAGTAAAAGATTTCATGTACATAAACAACATATACAGGTAGTCCATATACTGCAGAGAAGTTTATACATTCAATATAATAAGACTGTTTGCAGTGTTAAAGCAAGAGAGTTAACATGTTTATAAGTTATGGATCAATAGATGGTATGTCTATACACATAAATAATAGAGTAAGGGTGTTTCCTTTCAGTGTTTTTACCTTAGCATCAGAGATAGAAAAAACTGTTTTTGCGAATGCTGAATAAAAAATGAAGGCCTAACCAAGAGTAGTGAATGAGCATAGCCATGTTTTAGATAGCTGGATTTTAAGTATTTTTTAAAGTGGAATAGTTTAGTGGTAGTTGTTATATCTGGATGGAATGTGTTCCAGATTTTAGCTATATAGTTTGAGAAGAGAGTCACCTGCTGCATTGTTGGCTTTCAATAAAGTTTTGTTACTAGAGCGTAGGATACGGTTACTTGAGTAGGGAAGAAGGAGATTTGGAGAGAAGGGAGTTTCTCTCAGTGGTTTAGAATTGTATGGGCCATAGCGAGTTGGTTATAGAGTAAGAGTTGTGGTAGTTCTAACCAGTTAAGCTGCTTGAGTGCTATGCAGTGGTTTGTTGGCAACCTGGTAATTTTTTTAAGGTGATACTTGCCCTGTTCTAACTCTCCTACTGTAGTGCACTACATTATTTTATTTTACAATGTAAACAGTATTTTGTTTGACCATAACAGTATACGGTGGAGAACTGCTATTTCTCCTATTCACTGTAATGCAGATCTCTAGCAGCTTGCACTGTATGGTCTAGCTTCATATCATGTGCAGACAAATCATAACTTACATGAATTCAGCTATTTCAGTATTTACTGCAGTCCTTGCAGTGTCTACAGGGGCACTCTACCTTAGTTCAGCTACCTTAGTATCTACTGTCATCCTTGCAGTGTCTACAGGGGCACTCTACCTTAGTTCAGCTAACTTAGTATCTACTGCAGTCAGTCCAGTGTTTACAGAGGCACTCTACCTTATTTCAGCTACCTTAATATCTACTGCAGTCCTTGCAGTGTCTACAGGGGCACTCTACCTTAGTTCAGCTACCTTAGTATCTACTGCAGTCCTTGCAGTGTATACAGGGGCACTCTACCTTAATTCAGCTACCTTAGCATCTACTGTCATCCTTGCAGTGTCTACAGGGGCACTCTACCTTAGTTCAGCTAACTTAGTATCTACTACAGTCAGTCCAGTGTCTACAGAGGCACTCTACCTTATTTCAGCTACCTTAATATCTACTGCAGTCCTTGCAGTGTATACAAGGGCACGCTACCTTAGTTCAGCTACCTTAGTATCTACTGCAGTCATTGCAGTGTCTACAGGGGTACTCTACCTTAGTTCAGCTACCTTAGTATCTACTGTCATCCTTGCAGTGTCTACAGGGGCACTTTACCTTAATTCAGCTACCTTAGTATCTACTGCAGCCCTTGCAGTGTCTACATGGGCATTCTACCTTAGTTCAGCTACCTTAGTATCTACTGCAGTCCTTGCAGTGTCTACAGGGGCACTCTACCCTTTTTCAGCTACCTTAATATCTACTGCAGTCCTTGCAGTGTATACTGGGGCACTTTACCTTAGTTCAACTACCTTAGTATCTACTGCAGTCCTTGCAGTGTCTACAGGGGTACTCTACCTTAGTCCAGCTACCTTAGTATCTACTGTCATCCTTGCAGTGTCTACAAGGACACTCTACCTTAGTTCAACTACCTTAGTATCTACTGTCATCCTTGCAGTGTCTACAAGGACACTCTACCTTAGTTCAGCTACCTTAGTATCTACTGTCATCCTTGCAGTGTCTACAGGGGCACTCTACCTTAGTCCAGCTACCTTAGTATCTACTGTCATCCTTGCAGTGTCTACAAGGACACTCTACCTTAGTCCAGCTACCTTAGTATCTACTATCATCCTTGCAGTGTCTACAAGGACACTCTACCTTAGTTCAGCTACCTTAGTATCTACTGTCATCCTTGCAGTGTCTACAGGGGCACTCTACCTTAGTTCAGCTACCTTAGTATCTACTGTCATCCTTGCAGTGTCTACAGGGGCACTCTACCTTAGTTCAGCTACCTTAGTATCTACTGTCATCCTTGCAGTGTCTACAGGGGCACTCTACCTTAGTTCAGCTAACTTAGTATCTACTGCAGTCAGTCCAGTGTCTACAGAGGCACTCTACCTTATTTCAGCTACCTTAATATCTACTGCAGTCATTGCAGTGTCTACAGGGGCACTCTACCTTATTTCAGCTACCTTAATATCTACTGCAGTCCTTGCAGTGTATACAGGGGCACTCTACCTTAGTTCAGCTACCTTAGTATCTACTGCAGTCATTGCAGTGTCTACAGGGGTACTCTACCTTAGTTCAGCTACCTTAGTATCTACTGCAGTCCTTGCAGTGTATACAGGGGCACTCTACCTTAGTTCAGCTACCTTAGTATCTACTGTCATCCTTGCAGTGTCTACAGGGGCACTCTACCTTAGTTCAGCTACCTTAGTATCTACTGTCATCCTTGCAGTGTCTACAGGGGCACTCTACCTTAGTTCAGCTACCTTAGTATCTACTGTCATCCTTGCAGTGTCTACAGGGGCACTCTACCTTAGTTCAGCTAACTTAGTATCTACTGCAGTCAGTCCAGTGTCTACAGAGGCACTCTACCTTATTTCAGCTACCTTAATATCTACTGCAGTCCTTGCAGTGTCTACAGGGGCACTCTACCTTAGTTCAGCTACCTTAGTATCTACTGCAGTCCTTGCAGTGTATACAGGGGCACTCTACCTTAGTTCAGCTACCTTAGTATCTACTGCAGTCATTGCAGTGTCTACAGGGGTACTCTACCTTAGTTCAGCTACCTTAGTATCTACTGTCATCCTTGCAGTGTCTACAGGGGCACTTTACCTTAATTCAGCTACCTTATTATCTACTGCAGCCCTTGCAGTGTCTACATGGGCACTTTACCTTAGTTCAGCTACCTTAGTATCTACTGCAGTCCTTGCAGTGTCTACAGGGGCACTCTACCTTTTTTCAGCTACCTTAATATCTACTGCAGTCCTTGCAGTGTATACTGGGGCACTCTACCTTAGTTCAACTACCTTAGTATCTACTGCAGTCCTTGCAGTGTCTACAGGGGTACTCTACCTTAGTCCACCTACCTTAGTATCTACTGTCATCCCTGCAGTGTCTACAGGGGCACTCTACCTTAATTCAGCTACCTTAGTATCTACTGTCATCCTTGCAGTGTCTACAGGGGCACTCTACCTTAATTCAGCTACCTTAGCATCTACTGCAGTCCTTGCAGTGTCTACAGGGGCACTCAACCTTAGTTCAGCTACCTTAATATCTACTGCAGTCCTTGCAGTGTATACAGGGGCACTCAACCTTAGTTCAGCTACCTTAATATCTACTGCAGTCCTTGCAGCATATTCAGGGGCACTCTTTCTTAGTAAAGCTACCTTAGTATCTACTGTCATCCCTGCAGCATCTACAGGGGCACGCTACCTTAGTTCAGCTACCTTAGTATCTACTGCAGTTCTTGCAGTGTATACAGGGGCACTCTACCTTAGTTCAGCTACCTTAGCATCTACTGTCATCCTTGCAGTGTCTACAGGGGCACTCTACCTTAGTTCAGCTACCTTAGTATCTACTGCAGTCCTTGCAATGTATACAGGGGCACTCTACCTTAGTTCAGCTACCTTAATATCTACTGCAGTCCTTGCAGTGTATACAGGGGCACTCTACCTTAGTTCAGCTACCTTAGCATCTACTGTCATCCTTGCAGTGTCTACAGGGCACTCTACCTTAGTTCAGCTACCTTAGCATCTACTGTCATCCTTGCAGTGTCTACAGGGGCACTCTACCTTAGTTCAGCTACCTTAGTATCTACTGCAGTCCTTGCAGTGTCTACAGGGGCACTCAACCTTAGTTCAGCTACCTTAATATCTACTGCAGTCCTTGCAGTGTATACAGGGGCACTCTTCCTTAGTAAAGCTACCTTAGCATCTACTGTCATCCTTGCAGTGTCTACAGGGGCACTCTACCTTAATTCAGCTACCTTAGCATCTACTGCAGTCCTTGCAGTGTCTACAGGGGCACTCTACCTTAATTCAGCTACCTTAGCATCTACTGCAGTCCTTGCAGTGTCTACACGGGCACTCTACCTTAGTTCAGCTACCTTAGTATCTACTGCAGTCCTTGCAGTGTCTACAGGGGCACTCTACCTTAGTTCAGCTACCTTAGTATCTACTGTCATCCTTGCAGTGTCTACAGGGGCACTCTACCTTAGTTCAGCTACCTTAGTATCTACTGCAGTCCTTGCAGTGTCTACAGGGGCACTCTACCTTAGTTCAGCTACCTTAGTATCTACTGCAGTCCTTGCAGTGTATACAGGGGAACTCAACCTTAGTTCAGCTACCTTAATATCTACTGCAGTCCTTGCAGTGTATACAGGGGCACTCTTCCTTAGTAAAGCTACCTTAGCATCTACTGTCATCCTTGCAGTGTCTACAGGGGCACTCTACCTTAGTTCAGCTACCTTAGTATCTACTGCAGTCCTTGCAGTGTCTACAGGGGCACTCTACCTTAGTTCAGCTACCTTAGTATCTACTGCCATCCTTGCAGTGTCTACAGGGGCACTCTACCTTAATTCAGCTACCTTAGCATCTACTGCAGTCCTTGAAGTGTCTACAGGGGCACTCTACCTTAATTCAGCTACCTTAGCATCTACTGCAGTCCTTGCAGTGTCTACAGGGGCACTCTACCTTAATTCAGCTACCTTAGTATCTACTGTCATCCTTGCAGTGTCTACAGGGGCACTCTACCTTAATTCAGCTACCTTAGCATCTACTGCAGTCCTTGCAGTGTCTACAGGGGCACTCTACCTTAATTCAGCTACCTTAGCATCTACTGCAGTCCTTGCAGTGTCTACAGGGGCACTCTACCTTAGTTCAGCTACCTTAGTATCTACTGCAGTCCTTGCAGTGTCTACAGGGGCACTCTACCTTAGTTCAGCTACCTTAGTATCTACTGTCATCCTTGCAGTGTCTACAGGGGCACTCTACCTTAGTTTAGCTACCTTAGTATCTACTGTCATCCTTGCAGTGTCTACAAGGACACTCTACCTTAGTTCAGCTACCTTAGTATCTACTGTCATCCTTGCAGTGTCTACAGGGGCACTCTACCTTAGTTCAGCTACCTTAGTATCTACTGCAGTCCTTGCATTGTATACAGGGGCACTCAACCTTAGTTCAGCTACCTTAATATATACTGCAATCCTTGCAGCGTACACAGGGGCACTCTACCTTAGTTCAGCTACCTTAATATATACTGCAATCCTTGCAGCGTTCACAGGGGCACTCTACCTTAGTTCAGCTACCTTAGTATCTACTGTCATCCTTGCAGTGTCTACAAGGACACTCTACCTTAGTTCAGCTACCTTAGTATCTACTGTCATCCTTGCAGTGTCTACAGGGGCACTCTACCTTAGTTCAGCTACCTTAGTATCTACTGCAGTCCTTGCAGTATCTACAGGGGCATTCTACCTTAGTTCAGCTACGTTAGTATCTACTGTAGTCATTTGCAGTGTCTACAGGGGCACTCAACTTTAGTTTAGCTCCCTTAGTATCTACTGTAGTCTTTTGCAATGTTTTGATCTTCTTTCTTCTTTTTGTATATACATTCTCAAAACTATAATTTTAGAAGAATAACATGTTTAATAAATATGTTAAAAATACTTTAGTTCCAGCACTTTGCTGCTGAATGTATAATTGTAATCGTCATATAACCTGCTATACAGATGCACTTTTCTAATAATACATTTTACACATCTAGACAGATTTGCATGGGAACTACAGGATAGCTTACTTATGGTATCTCATAACTGACTGTGCTTCTCTGCAACAGATGTAACCAGAAGAAAAGCAAAAAGCTGGACTTTTGCTCTGACCTACCACCATATAGTACACTGCCATTTTCGTGTAACAAACAGAATACAGTACGCATTTCTGCTTCACTCCTTTGGAACTTCAGACAGTATATAAGATAAAGGACAGTGATGTATATCATGTAGCCGCGGTGGTGCAGCAGTAGCATTGTTGCCTCACAGCAAGAGGTTCTCCCGTTCAATTCTTGGCTGGAGCGCCTTCTGTGTGGAGTCTGCATGTCCTCCCTGCAGTCGAGTGGTGTTCGAAAGACATGCGTAGAATGGCCGTGCCTTCGCTGAAGGTTGG
Organism: Protopterus annectens; assembly: GCF_019279795.1. Classification (NCBI taxonomy): domain Eukaryota; kingdom Metazoa; phylum Chordata; order Ceratodontiformes; family Protopteridae; genus Protopterus; species Protopterus annectens. The sequence goes on along the minus strand of NC_056746.1, from coordinate 949,295,490 downwards.
ACGTCGAGCTGGCACCTCGGCACCCGTAAAAATATCTACTGCCAATCATTAGCGGACTGGAGTTCCACTGTGGCAACCCCTAACTGGGAAAAGCAAGAAGAAGAATAACAACAGTAATGTATATCATGTCACAGGGTATCAACAGCATGATCTACAAAACAACTAAGGTAAAAGGAATTAAAAACACATTGGTTTGACTGCAATTAATGTTTTTATGTTAACCATCTAGTTAATTAAAAAAGCAATTGCAGAAAGAATGTAAATCTAAATGTTTTATTACATCTATTGATCAAAGATATGTGCATTACATACCACTATCTTTTAATTTGCTTGTTAGTTAAGGAAGTATAGTGTCCGTCTTTGTGAGTTATGTTCATATTCTATAGCTATGTGCTGTTTAATTTGTTGCTGTTTCTTTGACTTGCTTTTACTTCCAGCTTAGGTCCTTGCTGGAAAGGTCAGTAGGACTAGTCCATTTTCACATTTAACAGATTGAAAATAAATAAATAAATAAATTAATTAATTAATTAATAAGCAATTGAAAATTAGGGAGTGCAGTAAGCGTTAACAACTCGTCTAAATTTTTTTTAACTTCATCTCACAACTTACACCTGCACAATCCAATACGTAGTCTAACTGCAGAAGCTCCTTCTCCAGGTCAGACATATCTTGTCTGAGAAATCATTGCACAACCAAACACACACACAAAAATAAAAACACTCGCCAAGCAGATACATGCCTCAAACTAAACTGCAGCTGATACAAACTGCTAAAGTTAATTCCATCAGAAGCAAATCAACCCTTTTTACAGAACCCTGCATCACATGCCCCCTGCTATTTCAACTGTTTTGATTTTGCAGAATATCCCTTATTTTGTCTGATATTTTTGGGCTATTCCTCATGCACTCTCTCCCAGGTTATATACTGTTTGAGTGAAGGTTTCTGGCAAATCACTGAGGACTCCAGTCACTAAATAATGCCAGACGTTTAAGTTTTAGACTTCATTATCATTCTGAAAATGCTTGCTAATACCAAACTGTTGTTCTAGCAAATTTCTAAGCATATAAGAGCAATATTTAAAATCTCTCCCTAATTGGGCCTTTGTCCCTATTAGTTTTCGCCTTGTCTGTGATACTTGAGCTAAGATATTGAGAGCTGTAATACTAACTCTAAGACCGCAAAAACATGGAGGGGGGAGAGAGAAGAGAGAGAGAATCAGAACAAAGCTATATTGACTGCTTCTTCTACTGCTTGCCTCACAATCTCTCCACAGTAGCAGAATACAGTTGGCCGGCAAAACTACTAAATGCACTGCTCGGCTACCAGGATAGTTGACAAACAGCATTGCTCAATGACCAGCACCTTTGATAAGTGGGACTTGCTCAGTGGAATGCTGCTGATCATCATTGCTACATTAAGGTGTTCTGATAACCTTTATCTAATGTTACAGAGACAGTATTGCATCACAGTCATGGTACTGTATCACCACATTCACACCTAACTTGCACGGCTTCTCTCTCCCAAGTTGCATATTGTTTGAGCGAAGAGTAATGGTTATCATGGTATAGTGCTGTCTGTATAAGAGTGGAAATTAGGAATTATTGTGAAGTTTTAGTGCACCGTTGTCTGTCTGAATAGATGAGTTAGGAATGACTGCAGTATATTACTTTCCATTTTGACTGTGAAGGTTAGGAGTCGATGTTTTGTAGTTGTTTGTGTTATAAGGAAAGTTGAATACGGAGTTACAGTACGATTGCTGTGATGCTATGCTGTGCTATCAGTGTGAATTTGAGAGGTAGGGTTGAATGTGGCTAGAGTTAGCAGTGAATGTGGTGTTATAGTACCTGTGTTGTGATGTAGTGTTGGCTATGTGACTATAAGAGTTATTTGGGAATGAGGTGTTCTAGAACCAGTGCTGTGGTGTGTTGGCTGTGTGACTGTAGGAGTTAGTAGTGAATGTGGTGTTGTAGTACCTGTGTTGTGGTGTACTGTTAGCTATATGACTATAACAGGGAGGTTGTAGGGAATGTGGTGCTCTAAAACCTGTGTTGCGGTGTGGTCCTGACTTTGTGATTGTAGGTGTTAATAGTGAATGTACTGTTAAAGTACCTGTGTTGTGGTATAGTGTTGGTGATGTAACTGTAAGAGGTAGTAGAGAATCTGGTGTTCTAGAACCTGTGTTGCGGTGTGGTGTTGGCTGCGTGACTGTAGGAGTTAGTAGTAAATGTGGAGTTATAGTACTTGTATTGTGATGTAGTGTTGGCTATGTGACTATAAGAGTTATTTGGGAATGTGGTGTTCTAGAACCAGTGCTGTAGTGTGTGGCTGTGTGACTGTAGGAGTTAGTAGTGAATGTGGTGTTATAGTACTTGTATTGTGATGTAGTGTTCATTATGTAACTGTAGGAGTTAGTAGTGAATGTGGTATTACAGTACTTGTATTGTGATGTAGTCTTCATTATGTAACTGTAGGAGTTAGTAGTGAATGTGGTGTTACAGTACTTGTATTGTGATGTAGTGTTCATTATGTAACTGTAGGAGTTAGTAGTGAATGTGGTGTTACAGTACTTGTATTGTGATGTAGTGTTCATTATGTAACTGTAGGAGTTAGTAGTGAATGTGGTGTTACAGTACTTGTATTGTGATGCAGTGTTCATTATGTAACTGTAGGAGTTAGTAGGGAATGTGGTGTTACAGTACTTGTATTGTGATGTAGTGTTCATTATGTAACTGTAGGAGTTAGTAGTGAATGTGGTGTTACAGTACTTGTATTGTGATGTAGTGTTCATTATGTAACTGTAGGAGTTAGTAGTGAATGTGGTGTTATAGTACTTGTATTGTGATGTAGTGTTCATTATGTAACTGTAGGAGTTAGTAGTGAATGTGGTGTTACAGTACTTGTATTGTGATGTAGTGTTCATTATGTAACTGTAGGAGTTAGTAGTGAATGTGGTGTTACAGTACTTGTATTGTGATGTAGTGTTCATTATGTAACTGTAGGAGTTAGTAGTGAATGTGGTGTTATAGTACTTGTATTGTGATGTAGTGTTCATTATGTAACTGTAGGAGTTAGTAGTGAATGTGGTGTTACAGTACTTGTATTGTGATGTAGTGTTCATTATGTAACTGTAGGAGTTAGTAGGGAATTTTGTATTGTAGTACCTGCTTTGCCTTATAGGTTTTATATGTAGCTACTAGGCATTCAGGCCAGGAAACAGTTGAGAAGCCTAGCCCAATGTTCCTAGTTGCCCCAAAGCACTGTTTGGGTAATTGTTTTTCTTAAGGTCACACAAAAGGCAAAAGAAGGATAATGAATCAAACCATGGAGCACAGGAAACACCTTGTTAACAGCTCATAGCCTTAGTCCTCTCTGATAAATGCCAGACTGGAAGCAATGTTTGTGTGATGGTAGGAGTTAGTAAGGAATGTTGTGTTACTGTTTCTGTGACATGGTGTGACTGTGTGAGTTAGGAGGGAATCTGTTATTGTACCACCCATGTTGTGATGTAGTTTTGCCTTTTGTGATTGTGGGAGTTAGCACTGAATGTGGCATTAGAGTACCAGTATTATAGTGTAGTGTTGCTCGTGTAACTGTGGGAATTTAGAGGGACTGTTGTGTTATAGTACCCAAGTCATGATGTAGTGCTGTCTATGTGAGTGAGAGTCAGGAGGGAATCTAGATCCTGTGTTGTAGTGCAGTTATGTCTGTGTAAATGTGTGAGATAGGAAGGCATGTTCTGTTTTGTGATGTAGTGCTGTCTGGGTGACTGGTGAAACCGGGGTTCATTTTGGTGTTAAAGTATTAGTGTATTGTGATATGGTACTGTGTATGTGTGGCTGTGGGATTCCGAATGGTATTTTGCATTATAATAAAAACATCGCTGTGAGACACAGTGTAACTTGCACAAGATAGTTTATTTTTAGAGATGAGATATGGTGGGCATATGAACAGTGTGTTTGGCTCTGAAGAGCATATTAAGAGGTGGACATCAGGTTGAAGGAGAGTAGCACAGGGTTTCTGTAATGGTAAAGTGAATTGTGATACTGAGTATAAAGAAAGGCTGAGAAAACTGGGAAGGAAAGAGAACAAGAGGCGCATGATATAAATGTACCAGTTCCACTGGGGCTACATAGGTGGCAGACAACTCAACAGTATGAAAATGGAAAGTGGGGTTCATGAGCAGTAACTCAGTGCAGTGACAGAGAGCTTAAGCCCAGATGGGAAGTGGGGTTCATGAGCAGTAACTCAGTGCAGTGACAGAGAGCTTAAGTCCAATATAAAGAAATATTAATTCACAAAGATAATATCAAGGCTCTGAAATATACTGCTACTAGTCTGACTGACTGTAACTCTATAGAGGGGTTCAAGAGTGCCTTAGGAGGAAAAAAAGGTGATTATGACAGCTGTTTGAGCAGCTGTGTCATTCAAGTGAAGGTGAGGAATCAATTTTTTTTTCTATTAATATTGGTATATTTAGTGTAGAATAAGGGAGCTGAAATTAAGTGAATGTTGAAGGATTGTTGCCTCAGTGCCATATTTCATCACTATATGTATAATGTTTTTTGTAATTCAGTAATTAGTTAGCAGCAGAATCAATCTGCTTTCGACATACTGTGTTTTGTTAATACATGCATGTTGATATGCATCCAGGCACATACATGTCTTTAGCACAAAAATTGTACATTCGGGCAACAAACATTCCCTGTTGTCTTCTGCTATTGTAAACCCATTGCCCTCCCTTATTACTGGGGTGGAACACATCGTGTATACACCATGTTACTGATGCGCAGGTCCCCACATTGTGCTGCATCTGTGCTTCACCCAAATGCGTTAAAACCATGCCAAGTGAAGCATCTGCACTAATTGCAAAATCCATTTTGCAGTAATTACAAAACTGTTACCAGCTATAAGAATATGGTTACCAAGAACATGTGCTCAGTCTGCAGATTTGTGCATTTTATTCTCATGCTATATCATAACAGTATACTTTATTTTTACTGTTGCATTTCAAATGATTTGTTGCAGCTCAGTATTAAAAGCAGTAAAGCAGTTTATATGCAGTAATTTTGATATTTCAGACATTCAGACTTCTTACCATAGTTTCAGATGTTATTCCATGTTTTATCAGAATCTTTTGCATAGCTTCCAGCATTCTTGGAAGATAAATAGGCCTCATGAGATTTGAAGATTCAAGCATTCCCCTTTTGAGCAAACATTCTTCTCAAAGATCACCTGTTTTGGTTTCTTCCCTAGGACATCTTCTTAAAAAAGTGAGCAAAGAAAATCGTATGTTTGGTTTTCTTTCCATAATTTTTATTACCATTCCTGAGATAGTTCTTCTGGTATAGAATGATAAAATATTTAATCATTTTCTTCAGCCTTGGAGAAATTGTAATTTTCCTGGTTGATACTTCAACTTCTGTTTTAGTACCTGAAACTAAAACAATAACTACGTCATTGCTTCAGGTATATAATAAATAAGGCACATTGCTCTAAAATGGCATGATTTACAAAACAGTCTTGCATAGTTCTGCAAAGCAAAATGCTCTCATGAAAACAAGGATCTGTATTTATAGTTCAGAAACAAGCCTCAGCCTTAAATGTTTCAAAATTTCCATATCTTAAAAAAAGGCACAGAGTTAATGTGTGTAATACTGAATGAGTCATGTTATGAGTCAGGCAAAATAGTGGCCGCTGCCAGGTTTGTGGGTTTAGCATAATAAAGCAGCAAGTAAAGTATATACATTGCCTTTACACAATGTAAACTTGTGCCAATAATTAAGCAAATGCAGGCATATGTTATTTACTCTGATTCGTTTTGTACAGAGCTGAGAGCATAACTTTGCTGGGGAGTTAAAAAGCATCAGTTTCGTATCACAGCTGCCCTAAAATGTGTTGTAACTATAGTCTCTCTGTCCCTCCACTGTTCCATGATGTATCTACTTCTAAGGAAAAAGCCCCAGTGTATTTTCAGTGAGGTTTGGGCTATACTACACTCCTTTAGAAACAGCAAAATGCAGATCTGGAGTGTTACTGACAACAGCAGAGACTAAAACTACATATTACGGCTTCTTCACATGAAGAGACTGCCTGTCAAGCACCTTCACAAAAAGGAAGTGTATCCATTTTATCACTCGCTGCCATACCTACGACTTGAGTTCTTGCATACAGTTCCACAGTGTCTTTTCGGTGGAGTTTGGGCTACAGTACATTCCCTTCAAATGTAGGTTCATAGGTTCATAGGTTGGTACTAGGCTATCGGCCCTAGGGCCTATACAAGCCTAGCCATAACAATTCCCTGGCTATTTCTTCCCACAGTATTTACTTTCCTGGACCCCTGTCTAGCAGGGCAACTGATGTGATACCCGGGGTGAATTAAATATCTCCCATCCAATCATCAAGGTTCCTTTTGAAGAGGGCCAAAGATGCGCTCTGATTGACATGTATGGGCAGTCTATTCCAGAGTCTGGGGAGTCTCTGGGTCAGGAACCTATCCCTCCAGCATGTTTTGTTCATTGTGATGGCAATGTTTAGATCCCTGGAGTCTGTGTCTCTGAGGGATTGGGATTTCTTTAAGTGTGGCATGTCCCACAGCTCTGGGTTTGACATGGCCTTGTATGTTAAGCAGAGATCGCCTCTGAGTAGACGATATGCGACAGAGTATAGGTGGAGATTTTTTAGACGGTCAGCATAGGGCATCTGCTTTAGGCCTGTGATTGTTTTAGTGAGGTATTTCTGCGGCCTTTCCAGTTGTTGCAGATGTCTTGAGAGGTACATACCAAACGGGACATTGTATTCTATAATGGGTCTAATGAGGGCTGAGTACATTATGTGACCATATGAAGATGCTGACTGGATCACCCTTCCTTTCCCTGGAGTGAGGCATTTTTGTGAGATTCTCATTTCTTTTCTATAGTGACTAAGGTAAAAAGCCACTGAGAAATTACTTCTTGTAGAATTAAGTCTGATTTCTGCTGTCTTCATTTTTACAATATGAGTCTCTCAACAATGCCAGAAGTCTCAATCTCAAGATGCACGCACTCGAGGCCCTTCTCAGTATGGAGAACATCGATGTCTGTGCTGTGACAGAAACCTGGTTCAAGGCTCCTGAGAGCACCCCAGCACTATCAGGTTTCACCTCATATCATGCGTTCCGGCCCCAAAATCCGGACAACACCAAGAAAGGAGGGGGGGTGTCCATATTCATAAAGGACACCCACACCTCAAGGTTGGTGGCAACGCACGATGCATCGGAGACCATCCAGGTGCAATTAACCATAGGCAAGACTGCTCTGCAATTTGTAGCATGTTACAGGCCACCCTCTCAAACTCAGGAACCTCACATGGCCTTCCTGAAAACATTGGAGGGGATAAATGTATCTCCAAACACCATCATACTAGGTGATTTCAACTACCCTAATATAGACTGGGAACACTACTCAAGCCCAAACACTCTAGTCCTGGAGTTCATAAATTCAAATGCCATGGAACAACTAGTCACCATCCCCACAAGAGGAGAAAACATACTTGATCTCATCATCACGAACATGGGATCACAATGTTCAACACCGGAAGTATACCCCTCACTGGTGAGATCAGATCATAAACTAATCTCGCTGGAGGTCCTCATCCCGCCCCCACCTGAAATAAAAAAGACCACAGTGAAAAACTTCTCAAAAGCCGACTTCACACTTCTAAAAACTAGTGTGGTCTCCTTTAAGGCCCCTGAGCCAGTGGTAAACATTACTCAAACCGCTGAATCACTTACAAATGCCTTCTACCAGCACCTACAGGACTGCATGGATCAGGCAATCCCAAACAAAACTAAGACTCTTTGTACCAAAGGCAAGCGTCCAGTCTGGTGGACCCCAGCCATAAACAAGCTCTACAACAAAAGGAGGAAGCTACTACAAGATAGAGCAAAATCCTTGAAAGGTAAGACACCTTTGATCATTATAAGTAAAAAGCTAAGAGCTCTCATAAAATCATCCAAGGCAAATTTTGAGAGAAAAATCGCCAAGGACTCAAAAGACAATCATAAGGCCTTCTTTAGCTATGTTAGAAACCTAGGAGGAAACTCCCAGATATGCTCAGAATTAGTTCAAAATGATGTGAAGATTACTGAACCTACACACATTGCCAACATACTGGCTGACAGGTTCAGTGCAAACTTCTCCCCTCCCCAAAGGAGAGATATCTATACCAGAGGATTGTAGCCCCCCAAACATCTCCAACGCCCAGGTGAGAACTGCTCTCTCCAAGGCAAAAAACACAGCATCCATGGGACCGGATGGTGTTCCCGGCTATGTGCTCCACGAACTCAATGAGGAATTAAACCCGCAGTTAGGACAGCTGTTTAATCTTAGCCTCACCTCAGGATACGTACCCAAGGAGTGGCGCACTGCGACTGTGGTCCCACTTCACAAGGGCGGTGCCTCCACTGACCCTGGAAATTACCGTCCCATTAGCTTGACAAGCCTTATCTGCAAAGCCATGGAGAGGATCATAATGGAACTCATAAATAAAGACATAGGGAACTTGCAGACTTTGGATCCAACCCAGTTTGGCTTTGTCAAAGGCAGATCATGCCTTTTAAACTTGGTTGACTTTTTCGAGACAGTCACCAAGGCCATTGATGAGGGAAAGGCAGTCCATACAGCCTACCTCGACCTGGCAAAGGCCTTCGACACAATACCCCACTCAGGTATCATCGAAAAACTCATCAGCTTGAATGTAAACCCATACATCACAAGATGGGTTGCAAACTGGCTAAGTGACAGAACCCACAGGGTCAGAGTTGCTGGAGCCATGTCAGACTCAAAGCCTGTCACAAGTGGTGTCCCACAGGGCTCAGTCCTGGGTCCACTCTTGTTCGGCATCTACTTTTCTGAAGTACAAGCAAACACAGGAGGGTTATGGCTGACAAAGTTTGCAGATGACTGCAAACTGGGCGCCATAGTCGAAAACACATCTGACACAGATATCCTTCAGAAGGGCCTCACAGAAACGGATAACTGGTGCCAGAGCCATGGCCTAAAGTTAAACGCCAAGAAATGTATAGTCATACCCTTCGGGAAAAACAAGGTTACCCCTAACTACCATATAGGTGGCAATCCACTGAGCACAGAAGAAGTCATCAGGGATCTGGGGACCCAGGTTGACAGTAGCCTTTCGTTTGACACTCATGTTACTAAAGTAGTTAGGAAAACCTTCTACATTGCCCACCTGATCATGAAGGGATTCACATCTAGATCAAGGGAGGTCATCATCCCCCTGTACTCATCACTCATTAGACCTATGATTGAGTACAATGCCCCATTCGGAATGTATCTGACCAGACACCTGCAGCAGCTGGAAAGGCCCCAAAAGTTCCTCACCAAAAGGATAAAGGGTCTCAAAAATATGTCTTATGCTGCCCAACTGAAAGAACTCCAGCTCTATTCAGTCTCATACCGCTTGCTCAGAGGTGACCTGTGCCTGACATATAAGGCCATGTCAAGCCCAGATTTGATGAATATGCTTCACCTCAAAAAATCTAGATCCCTCAGAACCACAAGGGCGGGAGACTTAAACCTTGACACGGTTATTAATAGAACTTGCTGGAGGGACAGATTCATCACCCAGAGACTCCCTATGCTGTGGAACAAAATCCCGGTACATGTGAGGCAGAGCACCTCGCTGGCCTTGTTCAAGAGGAATCTTGACCAATGGATGGGAGATCGCAGATATACCCCAGGGATTACTTCAGTGTCACTGCTTGACAGAGGCACAGCAAAATAATAGGCATAGTTTTATTCAAACTAAAGGGGTGGCGAAAGCCACATAACTATGGGCTAGGCTTATAAATGCCCTTGGGCAGATAGTCTAGTATGAACCTATGAACCTATGAACCTATAAATCATTTGACCTGGCAAGAGCTCTTAGGTCTCAGTTGAAAACAAGTTAACAGGTAGACAATAAACAAAATATATAAACAAAGTCATCCCAATTTTCTGATGATAGGGCAGCCATGAAAGTCATTGGCAATTCAGGTTCAGTCACCCGCTGAGGTGTCAGGGACAGGCAAGGGTGCTTCACAACTAGCAGTCCAATTCATTCCCTTTACTGGGATAAGAGGTGACCAAAAGGAGCAACCACTATCACACCCATAATGTATTTTTCCCATATTTTAAGTCCTAACTCTCTTGAATGTTCTTTCATGTCCAAGCAGTTGGAGCACAGTGGGCCTTTTCAATTCATACCATGTCTCTGCATAACATGATCAATTGGCCCTGTCTCCGCCTTGTACAAAAGCACCAGCATGTGATCCTAGTATCCACCAGGGATTCTATTGTGAAGAATGTGCTCACAAGCACAAGATATCTCCACTCTCCTAAAGAGATGTGAGCAGGCTTAGGTCTCATCATTTCTGTGTGTTTCCATGCCAACTCCAACAAGTGCCTGACATGCTAGTGAAATTTATATTGTCTAGCTCATAGTTAGGAGTTTATCCTTCTACTCTAGTGGAGCTAATGACTGTCATGTATTTCTGGAAATGCTCTGTGAATCTTGGTGAATCTTGAAACTCCAGCAACATCTGGCGAGACAAGAATGCAGAAGCAGGCTATCAAAATAGTTTTGTACTGCACAAAACATACAGAAATGCCCTTTTACAAATGCCTGATGGCATCACATATTCACACTGGTGTGGAGGCTAACAAGCAAGGTATACGTAGAGATGCTGTTCTCGCACTCACATTATGTGACCATATGAAGATACCTAGGGTCTGTCTAATCTGTCTGATTATTGTTGCTAGGGCCTATACAGCTGTCCCTTCTAGTTTGTGATCCATTTCCTCCTGTACCTGTCCTAGGCACCTTAAAATCATTTTTTTGTTTATCCTTCCATTCACAGATCCACAGATTCCCCTCACCATGTATTCCAAGGTACCACTACTACTACTACCCTCTCTGTGAAGTAGTTTATTTTTTATTCTTTAATCTATAATATTGTAGTATGTGGAGTGACATGATTATGCTCCAAAATAAAAGAAAATAATCAAATCCGTAAGGTGTTTTTGGAGTACAAGATTCACCCATAGTAGCGCTTTCGGAAGTGTGTAACAATTGATCCAATGTTGTCTATTTTTGTCCGATTCAAGCCGTGGAGGTGTAGGATCTGATTGGATCTGACCTTGGCACTGACTCTGAAGCTTCTCATTTCCAGGGCTGTGACTCTTGTCCTACCCATAATTCCCTCATCTTCACCTTAGTATCTCAGATCATGTTTGCCACCTGGCGTCTTCAGTCATGTCTTACAAGGGCTCTTCAATCTGAAATATCCTTTGTGCAATATCTCCTTTTTCTTGTACTCCTCCCATTACTGAAAGATTTATCTCTTCAGTGCTGAGGCTTGGTGTGTTTTTATTGGTATCTTTGATAGTGTTAACTTACTTGATAGGATAGACAGTTAGGCTCATTAGGTTGTTAGGTAATAGTTGTTTAGAGAGTTTGTTACATTGGTGTGTGCTTTTTTCCTGTATTATAGATACTAGTATAGAGCGTGTTTTTTTCCTATTTCATCTTTTAGTGATATTTTGAGCAGAGTGGGCTTGTTAGCAACATTTCTGAGAGTAATCTGTGAGGAAAGGAAGAAAGATAATCAAGGGTTTAAAAAGTGTTCCGAATGTGGACACAAACTCCATCCCGCCAAGATCCTCATACTTTGTGTGCAAGTTGTTTGAGCACTGCCCATCTTGACACACGGTGTCAAGCTTGTGCCTCATTCAGTTCTAGGGCACTCCAGACTAGGGGGAAGAAACTCGGTCGAGGGTCTCCTCCCTCCACAGACAGGGTCTTCAATTTTTACAGCTTCTACCTCCTCCTCCTCCTCCACTGCATTTTCACCAGCCAACAAAAAGGATAAGAGACCCAAAGACAAACAAAAAGATAAAGAAAAAGAAAATGTGAAGATAAAAGAAAAGGAACATGAAAAAAATGGATACTGAAAAGTTGAGAAAGCATTCCTCAGATCCGACATTGCTGCCCAGCCTGGATCTGAAACACCCTCAGTTGTTGTAGTTGACAGTTTCTCAGGTTCGTCCTTTGCTGTCTCTGTCCCATTTCTCTTCAGAACCAGTGAGTCTGAGGTTACAGTCCCATACTCCTGCTCTGGAAGTATTCAAGACCACCTTTGGTGGTCTCTTCTTCCTGGTCATCCAGAAGCCTAACCAAACAAGACATTAACAGGATGATGAGGAAGTTACTTAGAATGCAAATCTAGCTTGGGATTCTCTCTGTACCATCCCCTGGAAATGTACCGAGTCTTGGTCCAGCTAGACTTCCACTTCCTTTTCTGGTCTTGGTCAACCCTTTGGACCTGACTTTCTTAGATCCAGCCTGTTCCAGGGCACCTTTGTTGGAGCTGATGGTCCAAGTTATTTCAACTCAGACAGCATCCCTTCCTCTTTTAACTCTGATATGTTTTGATCTGGAAGAGACTCGAGTCGAAGCTTCGGTGCTGGGATTCAAGGGTAAGGGTCAACACTGATGTTATCAGAACTATCCCTTTCCTTCAGGGTCTTGGCACTCTATAACTCGGCTCCAAGATCAGCTTCAGGGTCAAGACCCATCAACTCTGAGGTATCTGTTCTGTCCGAGGATAGGAGGAAGCCTCTGGAGCCAGTGGTGACTTCGGCCTGTGAGGCTTTTGAACAGGTCCTATTGATGCCAAGGGAGAAGGAGTTTCCATCTAATACAGTTCCATCCAAAACCTGGAAGGACTCTGCTTCTACTTCCCATCACCATGTTAGACAGGGGTAGATGGTACCTCAGGCTTCTCAGGCTGCTTGCTACATTAGCTCCCAGTCTGATTCAGAACCTTCTGATCTCCTAATGGAACCAGTTCATAGGAAACAGGCATGCAAGCAGAAGCACATAGACTCATCTGCAGAGTGTTTCAGTGAAGACATGGACTTCTATGAAGGTGAAGGTTCCCCTAGAATCCCCCAGAAAATGTCACCTTCGGTGAAATCCTTGAATTGATGAAGCAGAGATGGGGATGGTCCACTGACAATCCTTCACCAGACGAGCCTGTGTTCTTGGAAGCCTTTGGTTCTGGCAAAACATTGTCCTGGTTGGTACCACCTGTTGACCCCTTTATTGACCTCATGGGCCAACAAGCATGGAATGACCCTGATCTGCTAGAACTGAACCTCAAAAAAATCTGGCAGGATATTGGCAGCAGCAAAGGAAAGGAAACATTGGAGCAAAGGTACACTGGTGGATGTGATGGTGGTAGCGTCAGCCACTAAAACAGAGACTCTAGGGCTATGAACCAGTTTGGGAAACAGAAGTGTGCTTCAGCAACTTCTGCACTTAGAATTATTTGGCCCATGTTACTAGATTTCAGAGAGATCTGATCAAAGAGCTTTCTTAGTCTCGCACGAGTAACCTGCCTGCAGATGTTCAGAAAACCACAGGCTCCCAGCTTTCTCCCCTTCAGTTTACTTCCAATGTAGCCAGGTGACTCATTTCTAATTCAGCTGATGGCGTGATTGCGCAGCAGGCAGCAGCAACACCATGCTTTGGCACACCTGGATGAGTCTCTGTGATTTTATGGAAAGCTTTAATGCATTCTTCATCAATACCTCTTTTGATGGCTCCACTCTATTTTGGACCAAAGGTAAAAGCACACTAACTGGGATTCAGCAAGATGGCAAGACCCTCTCTGCAGTGGGAATCTGTTTCTACAACCCCTCAGAGGACTTTTAATAGAAATCAAAGAGCTGGAAAGAAAATGTGTTTTCATAAGTTACAGAGTTCTTATCATGACAGCCCTGGAGACAGACCTTCTTCTGGCAAAGGAGGAGGCAACTACAGTGGACGTTACCCTAAAGGCAGAGGCAGACTGCACAACCAGGGCTTTCATGGTGCCTTCATTGAGGAAACCCTATCAGTGCTCCTGAAGGGTTACCTGACTGCTGCACTCTGGAGGCAGTTGGGGTGCCCTTATCCATGCATCCATAAGCCTGGGAAAATATAACAGCAGATTCTTGGGTGATAAACATAATTTCCAGAAGCTGTTTGATTCCCTTTTCCTTTTCTCTAATAAAAAAGACGTTTCCCAATGTCCCACCCCAGTCAATGGGAACTCACAGCAGCAGCAGTAGAAGTTTCCAAGCTGCCAAGAAAAAGAGTCATCCAAAACAGTCCCCAAAGATCAATTAGAATCTGGAGTTTATTCAAGGTTCTTTTTAGTATCCAAGTCAGACCCATTTTGGACTTTAGTCATTTAACCAATTTGTGAAACAGACAAAATTCCAGATGGTCACTATTCAGTCCATTTTGCCTCTACTGATGAAGGATTATTGGATGTGCTCCATAGATCCCCAGGATGCATACTATCATATAAAGATAGAGCAGCATTCAAGGAGATGCCTTGGTATCTGGCTGGGGGTGAATCATTATCAATTCAGAGCACAGCCTTTCCATCTCACTACAGCCCCCCAGGGTGTTTACAAAAATAATGTCAGTTATCACAGCAAATCTACATCTACTAGGGATTTAAGTTTTCCCCATATCTTGATGATTGGCTCCTAACTGCTACCTCCAGCAATCTGATATTGAACCACCTGGACCTTCTGCTCCACCTAATGCAAGATCTAGGGATCACAATCAACCTACCCAAAAATCATCTTAATCCAAATCAACAAACAGAATTTAGTGGATGTCACCTTTATTGAGCTTTACATTTTTCCAAACTTTCCCAGTCCAGAGTGCTGTCCCTGTGCCTCACGTGCCTCACAACCATGCAAGTATTCCATTATCCCTGTCCCACCAACAAGATGAATTCTTCATCTATTAAATCCTGTGGCTTCTGCAGTGCTAATGGCTCCAGTAGCTAGATTTGACATGAGAGGCCTCAATGGACTCTAGCAGTGCAATGGTTTTAACATGTTCATTTGCTACATACAACAATTCGCCTCCACTGGCATCTGCTGACAACACATCCTGTTGAATAAAGTCCTTCACTGACAGAAGGATAAACAATCCAAAGGGATCCACCTATGGCTGCAGTAACCATGGATGCATCACTTCTAGGGTGTGGGGGGCATTTCAACGGGAGGATGGTCCAAGGTACTTGGTCACATACAGAAGTCAATCCACATCAATATCTTGGTGATGAGGGCAATCCTTTCAGCACTGCAGGCATTCCAGGATATCTTCCCCATGGATGTAATTTCTGTATGTCAGACATGTCCATAGTCTGGTACATCAACAAATGGAGGAACACACTCCTAATCTCTATGTCAAGAGGCCATGAGAGCTTGCAAAAGGGTGATGTCTTCTCAATGTTTTGTGATAGCAATGCATATACTGGGGACATCTAATGTACTACCGGACAAATTGAGCAGATCTATTTTAATGCCTCATAAGTTGTCCCTCAATCCAAAAGTGACAAACTTGATTTTTTTTGTTGCTGGGGCCAATCTTGTTGTGATTTCTTTGCATCCTACCTAAACAACAAATGCAACAGTCACTTTGCCCTGTTTCCTTCAAAGGGGCAGTCACCAAGGGATGCTCTAGTCCACAATTGTCCCCAGGTCTCCTCTATGCCAGTCCCCCATTGTCCTTAATGAACACATTCATACAGAAAGCAAGAATGTGCAAGGCCAGAGTGATCCTCATTGCTCTCTTCTGGCCCTGACAAATGTGGTTTCCCTTCTTGTGGCCTCTACTATTATGTCCACCATGGATGTTGTATCAGTATCTAAACATATCAACTCATCCATCTGGATTGCTTCGACCAGACCAGAGATCTATGAAACTAACTGCTTGGTTCCTGCAGATCTAACCTCAGCCAAAGATGTCAGTCTCCCAACTTTGGTTGTTTAGATCATATCAGTCTCTCAAAAACAATCCACTAAGAAGGTCTACCATAGCAAAAGGAAGAGGCTTTCCATTTGGGCTATATCAAATGGTTATATGTCTTCTGTGCTCCTACTCCTTCCTTATTAGAATTCTTTTCTGAACTTTTCCACAGTGGCTCTAGTTATTCCACTATCAAAGAGAAATGGCCACTATCTCAAGTTTCTACTTTTAACAGAATGACAACTCTGTAGCTTCCTTAAGAGTATCTAAAAGCCATTTTATAGGTTCATAGGTTCATACTAGGCTATCTGCCCGAGGGCATTTACAAGCCTAGCCCATAGTTTTGTGGCTTACGCCACCCCTTTAGTATGGGGAACTATACCCATTATTTTGCTGTGCCTCTGTTGAGCAGTGACACTGAGGTAATCCCTGGGGTATATCTGCGATCTCCCATCCATTGGTCAAGATTTCTCTTGAACAAGGCCAGCGAGGTGCTCTGCCTCACATATACCGGGATTTTATTCCACAGCATAGGGAGTCTTTGGGTGATGAATCTATCCCTCCAGCACGTCCTATTAATAGCCGTGTCGAGGTTTAAGTCTCCCGCCCTTGTGGCTCTGACGGATCTAGATTTTTGAGGTGAAGCATATTCATCAAATCTGGGTTTGACATGGCCTTGTATGTTAGGCAAAGGTCACCTCTGAGCAAGCGGTGGCGACTGAATAGAGCTGGAGTTCTTTCAGTCGGGCAGCATAGGACAGATGTTTGAGACCCTTTATCCTTTTGGTGAGGAACTTTTGTGGCCTCTCCAGCTGCTGCAAGTGTCGGGTCAGATACATTCCGAATGGGGCATTGTACTCAATCATTGGTCTGATGAGTGATGAGTATAGGGAGACTATGACCTCCCTTGATCTAGATGAGAATCCCTTCATGATAAGGTGGGCAATGTAGAAGGTCTTCCTAACTACTTTAGCTACATGGGTGTCGAATGACAGACTACTATCAACCTGGGTCCCCAGGTCCCTGATAACTTCTTCTGTACTCAGTGGATTGCCACCTATTTGGTAGCTAGGGGTAACCTTGTTTTTCCCGAAGGGTATGACTATGCATTTTTGGCATTTAACTTTAGGCCATGGCTCTGGCACCAGTTATCCGTTTCTGTGAGACCCTTCTGAAGGATATCTGTGTCAGATGTGTTTTCTACTATGGCCCAGTTTGCAGTCATCTGCAAACTTTGTCAGCCATAACCCTCCTGTGTTTGCTTGTACTTGGAAAAGTAGATGCCAAACGAGAGTGGGCCCAGGACTGAGCCCTGTGGTACACCACTTGTGACAGGCTTTGAGTCTGACATGGCGCCAGCAACTCTGACCCTGTGGGTTCTGTCACTCAGCCAGTTTGCAACCCATCTTGTGATGTATGGGTCAACATTTAAGCTGATGAGTTTTTCAATGATACCCGAGTGGGGTATTGTATCAAAGGCCTTCGCCAGATCGAGGTAGGCTGTATGGACTGCCTTTCCCTCATCAATGGCTTTGGTGACTGTTTGAAAAAAGTCAACCAAGTTTAGAAGGCATGATCTGCCTTTGACAAAGCCAAACTGGGATGGATCCAAAGTCTGCAAATTCCCTATGTCTTTATTTATGAGGTCCATTATGATCCTCTCCATGGCTTTGCAGATAAGACTTGTCAAGCTAATGGGACGGTAATTTCCAGGGTCGGTGGAGGCACCGCCTTTGTGAAGTGGGACCACAGTTGCAGTGCACCACTCCTGGAGTGCGTATCCAGAGGTAAGACTATGATTAAACAGCTGTCCTAGCTGTGGGTTTAATTCCTCGTTGAGTTCGTGGAGCACACAGCCGGGGACACCATCAGGTCCCATGGATGCTGTGTTTTTTGCTTTGGAGAGAGCAGTTCTCACTTGGGCGTTGGAGATGTTTGGGGGGCTGCAATCGCTTGGTATAGATATCTCTCCTTTTGGGGGGGAGGGGGGGGAGAAGTTTGCACTGAACCTGTCAGTGCAACCACCTGTCTGAGATCCAGGACCCCCCCCCCCCCCCCAGGATGTTACTACCATGCTACAGGTATTAAATCAACTCCCTTTTGAACCAGCAACATCAGTTGATTTTAAGTTCCTGTCTTAGAAAACAATTTTTTTTGGTGCGGTTATGTCAACCAGATGGATTTTAGAGTTCCAAGCACTTTCCTGCAAGCCTCCTTATCTGGTATTCCATAAAGACAGAGTTTCCTTGAGAACTAATGCATCCTTTCTCCTAAGTTGACATCTGAGACTAATCTAAATCAAGTAATAAATCTATCAATCTTTTTCCCCAAACTCTCAAACAAAGGTGAATACATTTTGCATATGTTGGACATTCATCATCAGGCATATGTAATCACCTTAGCAATGGGTGCTAACACTAACCCTAAGGCTGCTCCTTCTCCCAACCCTAACTATATACTTTAACATCTTTAAAATCTTCCCATAACACTGCCACTACACAAGACAGACTCAGACACACAAGCACACGCTAACTACATCTATCCCCCTATCTAACCTTTACCCTTGCCCTAAAATACAAAACTTTGCACACAAACACACAACTCCCATCCTTTACTCATCCCCGACCCTATCTTTAACTCACATGCATACAGACAGATATGCTCTCAACCCCCCAACCCCATTTACCTGTATTAATATTCCATACCATAGTCATATCCACCATTTGGCCATCTGTACTGTCAACATTAAATCACACCCCTGAGTTTTTCTAACAAATGCATGTTGGTAATATGCAGAGAGCCATATATTTATATAGATAGATTGATATAAACTGCAAGAAAAAACAGCTAAGTCAGAGTTTTCACTGTGTAGCACCTTAAACCTCCGGTTATGGGAGCCCATCGGATATATGCAAATGACCCCTTAAGGACATTGAGTGTTTCAGCTACATGGCTTCTGAATGCCTGTGACTTTTATGTATTTATTAACTTTATTTGTCCTTTAATAATCCAGAAAGTCCAACTAAGCCAGTGGCCCATTTTCAGTGTATGCCTGGGGAGAAAAGCAAACCTACAGATTCAAACACATTCAAAAAGAAAGTAAATTTACAATAAGTTGGGGAAAATGGTTCCACAAAACATATATAAACATATTTTACAGTAGCTAAATAGTAATTATATACAAGGGGAGAAAATCCTCAAAACAGTCAAAAATGCAAACAGATTGAAATACACTTACACAGATATGAAGAATACAATATGTACTGCTAGTAGCAAGGCACATTGTGGAAGTGGATAGCCTTGTGTAAAATAAACTCATACATAGTTATATGAAATATTGATTATATTTCTAATCATGTATGGAGGTGAAAATAACGTATTCTGCTACCAAAACTGAGGAGTAGAATGAGATGAGGAGGAGTAATGGGCAGGAGGGAAAATTAATTACACAGAGAGTGTTAATTATAGAGAGATGAGAATGTTATGGAAGGACACTAGAAGGGAAACAGATAGCAGTAAGTGTCAGCTGAGGAAGTAGAGGAGCATTCATCAGTAATATGGTATCGTTAAAGTGAGAGCTTCTGTTGATGTTACGCTATTATTACCTGCTATGATAGAGATGTGTTAGTGAAGTTAGAGTGAAAAAGGCCTAGTTATACTAACTAGGTGGTCATGAATTTGTTTTGAGGATGTGCATGTACAATTCCAGGTGTCAGATAATGTTTACACTGGCCTTGAAATTGGAAAGGTCGCTAGTGTGCTTAAGGGAATGAGCGGATAGAGTCCTAGGAATGGGCTACATTGCTGGAACAGAGAGCGTTTTCTGTTGAATGGTGTGGTTTGTAGGAAGTGAGGAGCATTTTGCTTCCAGATCATAATGGCCTGTCAGAGGCGTATGTATGCAATATGTCTCTTAGGGCTTTGGTTTGTTCTGTTTTGTATATTAATTTGTGGACTAGGGGTATTATGGAAGTGTAATTGGGAAAGTCAAGCCAATCACACTGTTTTAGGGCTAAGCAGTGATAGGTTCTATTTGATGAGTTAGTGGCAAATTTTGCTTTTTTTATTGTAGCGTTAGCTTAGTTTATTTTGGATGGAAACTTGAAGAATAAGCCGTACTGGGGAAACACATAGTAAAGTGGGGAGCAGGAGTGTAGAGGCCAGGAGTTTCCTGGATGAATAAGTTAAGTAGCTTTTTTTGTTTTGTAGAGTGCCTCTAATTATTTGTGAGTCTTTTTGATAGCTTGTTGCACATGTACATCAAATTTCATGTTATTATCAATTGTCTTGCCTAGTAGTTGGTATAGGGGATGACTTCAACAGAGGTGGTATCAGACATTGTTATTGAGAAATTTTATTTGATTTCTGTAACGGCTTTTGGGAGGAATAGAAGCAGCTTTGTTTTATGGATTGAGTAGAAGCTGGGAGTTATTGAGCCAGATTTTAACTGATGAAAATTACTCTTGGGTGAGGTGTTGTAGAATAATTATTTTACTAGTAGAACCGATTTTGTAGTCATCAGCATATTGTATGAGGGATGCTTGAAATTTGGGGTAGTATAGGTTGTTGGCAAATATGTTCAAATGCAGTGGCCCCAGTACGGAATCTTGGGGAACACCTGTTTTGACAGGTAGGAAGGATGAGTAAGAATTAACAAACTGGACTTTATTAGAAAGGTAGTTGGAGAACCACTTGATGGAAGTGTTTGAAAGGCTAAGTGAAGAGAGATATTTTAGAAGAACGCTATGGGAAATGGTTTCAAAGGCCTTGGGCAGATCCAGAAACATGGCAGAAACCAGCTGGCCTTTGTCTTTGGCTAGGTTAAAAGAGTGGGTGAAGTTTAAGAGAGCTGTGGTAGTGCTATGTCCTGGTCTGAAATCATGTATTGTGGGGGTAAGGAGGTTGTTAGTTCATGAATGGGTCATTAATTGATCATGAATGCATTTTCTAAATATTTTTAAAAGAGATGAGAGAATGGCAATGGGTCTAAATTTGGATATATCACTGGAGCTACCATTTTTGTGAAGTGGGATGATGTGAGATTTTTTTTTCAAAAGGTTGGAACATGCAATTCCTGAATAGACCCATTTATGAGAATGGATACGGAAAGGTAATTGAACTGGCTGTAATTTTTTTAAAAAATCACTAGGAATTCCATCTGGAGCAAATGTACTCAGTTTAATTTTTTGGAGGTATTCCTTGATCATTATGATATATACTGGTTTAAAGGAGAAAGAGTAAGTATTAATGGAACTGGGAGGTGAGACTGAGTGGGATGTGGTCAGATTATCAGAGGAGGTTGATGTGTTTTAAGTTTTGTTGTGAAGAAGATTAGGGATGCTAAAGATAAAGTGATTACTTAAAGCATTAGCTGTTTCTTCCTGGGGAACAGTGGGGGTTGGGGTTTGGTTGTCTATTTGGTCCAGGATGTAATATTTTAGATATGGTGGCCCAGAATTGTCTAGAACTTTTAAGACATCTATTCTGCACATTGGAGTAATAAAGTTTCTTGTAAAGTTTGATCTGGCATTTGGCTTTATTTCATAAGTATTTATATTGTTAAATATTGTTTCTGTTTTATTATTGAGCTGTGACTTCCAGGCTTGATCTCTATACCGCATTAATTTCCTGGTAGTAGGAGTGGGATAAGGAGCATGGTTGTTGTGCACTCTTTTAAGCCTGGGGGGGGGGGGGCTTGCTATTTAGCACTTCCATAAATATCTTATTAAAATAGACAAAAACATCATCTAATGGCAAGACTTTTAAGGTGTTCCAGTTGTGAGATTGTACAGAGGTGTTAAACAGTTACAGGTCAAAGCTGTTCATGTTGCAAGAGAATTTATCCATGTGTTCCCTTGGAGAAGTATGGCATCCTCTTCTGGCATATATGGGCAGATGATCACTAAGTGTGCTAGCTAAGGTGCTATGGGAGCTTATATTTTTTTAAGGTGACTTGTTAATAACCAGTCCAGGGTGGTAGTTTTAACATTTTTCAGGTCAATTCTGGTAGAATCACTGTTAAGTTGGAAGAAAATGTACAGGTTTACACTAGAAGACATTATCTCAGAGGTAAGACTTGGCCAGTCAATGATAACATCATCTGGTATATTTCTCTGTCTGGGGTCTATATTAGAACATCGAAGTTTCACAACTTCAAATGTTCTAATATCGACCCCTATTCAGCGAATGCAGAAAATAGCAAAGATGTGGAACACCGAATTTCTTCCTAGGGAATGAATTTGGTTGGCCATTCCTGTGGCTTCGCTATGTTCAGTATTGTGATGGAAAGTTACAGGTCGGGATCAGGTAAGTGTGCGATTGTGTGGACGTGAGGGTTAGGGTGCGAGGTAGGTGAGTTAGGGTTAGGGCACTGGTCAGGTAAGTGTGTGATTGTGTGAACGTGAGGGTTAGGGTGGGGTAGATGAGTTAGGGTTAGGGCGTGGGTGAGGTGAGTGTGCGATAGTGATGGACCTTAGAGTTAGGGCTTGGGTTAAGGTAAGTGGATAGCTAGTGGTGTGTGTACAGTTTAGTGTAGGGTTACATGTAGGATTTTAGGTGTATGTGTGCGGATTGCTGTTTATTTGGTGTGCTTGTGTTGTGTGTATGTGTGTCGGAACAGCAAATTTTTTCCAAGGGAAAAAAATCACTATTCTGCATGTTTGATGTTGTCAGCGTTCACTGAATAGGGGTCGATATTAAACATCCGATGTTTTAAAAAGTCGATGTTCTAATATAGACCCCTCTGTCTGTGTACATTATCATATCACCAGGATAGGATGCTTTCCAATGTGCTGATATTGTCTCCAGGTTGGAAATAAAGAGCCACCACATACACACACACATTGTTTTGTGTGTGTTTAGTTTTAGTGGCTGCAGTGGTGCAGTGGCTAGCATTGTCACCTCACAGCAAGAGGTTCTTTGGTTCAATTCTCGGCTGGGGTGCCTTCTATGTGGAGTCTGCATGTCCTCCTTTTGGTCACGTGGGTTTCCCCTGGTTCCTCTGGTTTCCTTCCACATTCCAAAGACATGCATTAGGTGGTATGGACACTCTAAATTGGACAGAGGTGAGAGTGTGTGCGAGTGGTACAAATGAACTATTACAGCAGGGTTAGCCACCCAGCGGTGTAAACCTTGGCTCAAGATGATTGTCATTTCTGAAGTGACACCTCAGCCCCATGTGCAAAAATGGGAAAAAGGGTTTGGG
Organism: Protopterus annectens; assembly: GCF_019279795.1. Taxonomy (NCBI): domain Eukaryota; kingdom Metazoa; phylum Chordata; order Ceratodontiformes; family Protopteridae; genus Protopterus; species Protopterus annectens. Next base: position 949,272,434 of record NC_056746.1, on the reverse strand, counting down.
GATGGATGGATGGATTTAGAAGTAGTTCACGATTCAGGAAGGAAGATGTCAATTGTGACAGGTTATGTTACTATGGCATATTATTACTACTCCTCCTGCTTTTTTGTTTACTCTGTCAGCACAATGAATATTAAAGCTGTGGGGAGGGGCAGTATGTCTGTGCTACTGGTATTCAGTTTTAGCTAACATTGTGTTATTGCTAATGACAGACACATGGGAGTGATACTTTATCCATGCATGCAGTTCTGGAGCTTTGTTTGCAATGTTACTGATGTTTGTATGGAACAGAGTTTCTTGTTGCTATTTCTTATTTTGTCAGAAGATGAGTTTAGGTTTTTAGTCAGGGTTGATTTATTATTTGTGGAGTAACTTGGTGCCTGAGAGGGTCCAGGGTTGGGGTGAATGTCACCTGCTAGCAGCAAATTCAGTATTATACTTATATGAATGTATTGATTTAGTTTTTGTGCTGACTGTGATGCCCCTGCACTGACCCAGTAATCAAGGAGGCTCAGTCCTCACCACTAGCACCACTGAGGGATGTACACATTGGGAGAATGACAAGTACACACACAGTAAAGTACAATTTCCCTTAAGAGCACACAGAGATCACAGTCAATCTGGGGTTGGTTTCTCCCTCTTTCTACAGATCCCCAAATAAGACTCCCCACTGGCATAGCTATAGGGTTAAGATCACAGCTGAGCAGTCAAGCCAAAACCTGCAGCACCTGCTCTGTCCAACCAGTGCTATGTGTCCCTGCCCAAGTAGCTGACACAAACACTTTTGAGATTTGATTTATTTACAAACGCGCACACACACACACACACACACACACACACACACACACACACACACACACACACACACACACACACTCCTGGGAAAGGCTGACACAGGTTTACTACCTATGCTCCGTTCTGCCCAAACTAAAAGGTAGTTATCACTGCCACCAACCAGCTCTTTATCAGCTACTAAAAGGCCCTTCCCAAAGGGTGACAAATCCTACTGTGTGATGTTACTATTATCCAAATGGTAAGTGTGATGAAGGCCAAGTCTATTGCAGTGGCCCATACAGTGTCACCAAATTCATATGCAAGTACGCTAAGAGCTTAAATATCTCTAAACAAACCAGCCACAATTAAAAAATTTAAATATATTTAATAATAAATAATAAAAGAACAAGACAATACCCAATAACTCAACACACTGACTAAAGAGTTCAGAATCACAGGAAATATTTTAAAACAACATTGCAGGACAGTCTCAAATAAATGCAGAAAAGATCTAAACTAATCTTTACTATATTCCTTTCTATATCTAAGAGAGATTACTATACCCTGCTCACTTAGTATTAGCAAGGCAAGTGCTGATGAGAGGATGTTTTCAGGTCCAAAGACAATGCAAAATGCCCAGTCTCTGAGAGAGTTCCCAAATTAATATCAAAACATTACTGCTGGGTCTGCTGGATGACATCCGTCTTTGTCACCTGCCTTCAGTTCCCAGGCTAACAGAAACCAACATCTCTGTGTCAAAAATACTTCTCTCTTAGATGTGCAGCTGCTAGGAAGTCACAGAGCAATAAAAACACTTTACATTTGAAACCTAGTCATTAGTTCTGTTTCAAGACAGTAGGAAAAACTTCTAGCTCTAGACATCCTGTCTCCTTACTGCATTAAATAACTTTTTATAGCACATCATAAAGCACTTAATTTCAACGTATTTTCTTAAAGTTTTGTAAGTTAACTCTGTATGTTCCAGCTTCTACCATTAAAACATAGATTTTCACAGGCATATAGTTTACATCCATTTCTGTTCTTTCCCAGTAGGGTACACTGTGGTTACATTCTTGAAGCTCAGTACATATACAGTTCCCTTACATTTGTAAGACAAGCATATGAATCATATCACTATTCACAAATGGCATATGATTATTTACAAAATTCCAGACAGCTGGGCTGGCAGTGTCACATCTCTATACAAATCATATTAATATTTTCAAGTGACATAAAATTATTTACAAAATTCCAGATAGCTGGACTGACAGTATTTCCCTGGTGTCACATGTCATGAACCTTTTTTTTTTTTTTTTGGGGGGGTATGGAGTATTTTTGGTTAAATAAAGTTAGTGCAGTGATTTTTATATAAGTGGGGGTATATTGTACAGCTGGATGAAGAGATTGCACTGCAGTCATGTGTCTTTTGGTAGTAGGTTAGGTATTCGGGAACTTGTGTTTGGTAAGGTGTAGAGTGAGTTAACAATACGAGTATATGAGATGTTGGAGTGAGACAATATATCATGGTGAGTTAGGTTAGAGTGAGACATTGCATCACGGTGACAGAGGTTGGAGTGAGACAGTGTATAATGGCGAGAGAGATTGTAGTGAGACATTGTATCATGGTGATAGTGGTTGGAGTGAGACATTATATCATGGTGAGAGAGGTTGGAGTGAGACATTGTATCATGGTGAGAGAAGTTGGAGTGAGACATTGTATCATGGTAAGAGGTTGGAGTGAGACATTGTATCATGGTGACAGAGGTTGGAGTGAGACATTGTATCATGGTGAGACAGGTGAGACAGGTTGGAGTGAGACATTGTATCATGGTGGGGAATGGTGAGTTTAGGGTACATGATGTTTTTAAGGAGAGCATCTTTAGATTGTGGAGACTAGACAACAGGTGTTATTAGTTACAGTAATACAGAGGTGTAAGAGGATGTAACTGGTTGGTTAGGTTTCAGTAGGGGAAGTTGTAGATTGGTAGTGCAGTTTTATAGCTGGGTCAAAGTATTTGTCAATTATAGTAATTTGGTGATGTAGGAGGTTGTTACTGGGTAGATAGGTTTTGGAGGGAGGAAGTTATTGTGGATTAGTAGTATGTTTCTGGGGGGCTACCTTTTTACCCTTTTGTTTGGATGGGTAGATATAGATATGTATACAAACACATATATAAAAGACAACATAATCCAACACACAGAAAAAATAAATTCCCAGTATATTTAATGCAACAAATCAGATAAACCAGTTTTGCTAAACCCTTCTTCAGTATCTGATAAGAAAATTTCCTAGCATGCCTTAAATAAGAATTTGAACATCATGTGATAAAATACCAAACAGAAATAAAAACTTATATTAAAGTATAGCATGACAATAATTATCTAAATGCTAGGAGACTTGCAATCATAATGCGATATTATAATAAAATACAAAATATACTATACCTATATAAAGAAACAAGTAAATGTAACAAAGCTAACAGACAAAAAAGACAGAAAAAGTATAACTTAATATTATTTATTAGGAACTTGATAAAATACAGAGCCTGTATTAAGAATCCAGAACTTCTTATTGTTATCCAAAACTTTATTTAAACCTAAATGATTGTTGTTAACATAGCAGTATCAATGGCAATAAAAGCAAAATGGTCCTGTGGATGTTTCAGTGATTTTTTTATATATGATGCTACATTATTTATTACAGCTTTTATCACTTAGATGGGCACTAATGCATTCTTTAAACATTCTCAAAATCTTATCCACATATAATGCATCACACATGAAGAATGTAAGGTAAATAACATCTTGGGTGGTGCATGTAATATAATGACAAATATAAAATGACTTGTGGGTACTGTGGTATTGTTAGCAGAAAAATGTTGATCTGTCATAAAATTTTCACTGTGGACATATCTGCCCCATCTATAACAGCCCTATATACCCATTATTCCAGAATCACCTAACCTTTCAAGGTCATTAAGCATAGCTCCACTAAGAATTTGTCCAAAGTCCTACCACCTCTATAGCTAAAGCTACAAAACTGAGGTAAAATTGTTTCCAAAATATGGGAACAATTGATGATTATTTTTGTACAAGCACTGTTGCTTCCATAACAAGTGGTAAATCTGATTTCATCTGTCTTCTGGCAGACAAGTGCTTTATATTGAAGTAAATAATTCTCATTCAACTAGTTAACAGTTTCCCTTAATTTACAGTAGAATGGCATCTACAAGAAGGTGGGCAAAATGATCTGCACCTAAACTGTATGCAGGGTCTGAGCTACATATTCTTTTCAATCACATGAATTGGGGCTTAAGATATTTGCAGCAATATGGGATGGGTAGCAACTATTATAGCAATAACCCACACCTGGGTGTGGGTAATGCTGGATTTACCCACGGTTGGTGTGGTTTGGTCACAAGGGCGAAGCCCGAGTGGCCAAACAAAGACAACCGTGGGTAAATTCAGCATTACCACCAGGCGTCAGTTATTATACAATGACATTATTTAAGAAAAAAAATACTTTTCTTAAATAATGTCATTGTATAATGCCTCATTGCTGCCCTTCCACAGCTGTCTGGTATTCTGCGGCAGTTCTGATGTACTGCGCATGCGTATGCTTATGCAGTACATCAGAGCTGTGAGTGGAAGCAACGGAGAAAGCAAGATCTCCGTTGATTTTTACAAAGTGTCTCGCTATGTTAAAGGAGTTTAACATAGTGAGACAGCTTTAAAAAAAGCAAAGGAGAAAGGAAGATCTCCGTTACTTTTTTAAAGCTGTCTCGCTATGTTAAACTCCTTTAACATAGCGAGACAATATCTAAAAAGCAACGGAGATCTTGAGCTCTCCATTGCTGTAAAAAAATACTTATACTAATGGAAAAAGTCCGGGCGACCAGACCTTTTCCCATTAGTATAAGTCTGATTGACCAATCAGCGTGCACATTTTGGAATATTAATGGAGGGGGGGGTCGTTGTATAATAGCAATTATACAATGACTGCCGATTAGTATTCCAAAACGTGCACACCGATTGGCCAGCCCAACCAGCGTGCCCGTTGTAAATCCGACATATACTAATGGAAAAAGGTCCGGTCGCCCAGACTTTTTCCATTAATATAAGTCTTGATTTTTTTTGTTTGTGTTAGGTAGCAACGGAGAACGGAAGATCTCCTTTGCTGTAATAAGTTCATAGGTTCATACTAGGCTATCTGCCCTAGGGCATTTATAAGCCTAGCCAGAGTGTGTTTGGCTTTCGCCACCCATTTTAAATGAATTTTGCTATGCCCTTTTTTGAGGTTAGTATACTGTGTCTCTGTCTAACAGTGACACAGAAGTGATACCCGGGGTAAACCTATGATCTCCCATCCACTCATCAAGATTCCTCTTGAAGAGAGTCAATGAGGGACTCTGCCTAACCTGGACAGGGATTTTATTCCAGAGTGAAGGGAGCCTCTGAGTTATGAATCTGTCCCTCCAGCATGTCCTATTTATTTCAGTGCTGAGGTTCAAGTCTCTCGAGCGCGTAGCTCAATGGGATTTGGATTTTCTGAGGTGCAGCATGTCCATTAATTCCAGGTTGGACATGGCTTTATACATCAGGCACAGATCACCTCTTAGCAGGCGGTATGCCACTGAGTAGAGCTGGAGTTTCTTTAACCGGGCAGCATATGGCATCTGTTTGAGCCCTTTGATCCTCTTGGTGATGTACTTTTGGGGTCTTTCCAGTTGCTGCAGGTGTCTGGTAAGGTACATCCCAAAAGGGGCATTGTACTCAATTATGGGCCAGATGAGGGATGAGTAAAGAGGCACGATGACTTCCCCTGATCTAGATGTGAATCCCTTCATGATTAGGTGGGCTATATAAAATGTTTTTCTAACCACTTTGGCCACGTGGTTTTCAAATGAGAGATTGCTATTAACTTGGGTCCCCAGGTCCCTAATTACTTCTTCCGTACTTAATGGATTACCACCTATGTGGTAATTTGTGGGCACTTTGTTTTTGCCAAAGGGGATGACTATACACTTTTTGGCGTTTAGCTTGAGGCCATGGCTCTGGCACCAGTTGTCTGTTTCTATGAGGCCCTTTTGTAGGATGCTTGTGTCGGCTGGAGAGTCGATTATGGCACCTAGTTTGCAGTCATCTGCGAACTTGGTCAGCAAAAAGTCCTTCCGTGTTGGCCTGTACCTCCGAGATATATATACCGAACAAGAGAGTTCCCAGGACTGAGCCTTGTGGGATTCTACTTGTAACTGGTTTGGAGTCTGACATGGCTCCAGCAATTCTAACCATGTGGGTTCTGTCCTTGAGCCAGTTTGCAACCCATCTAGTGATATAGGGGTTTATATTTAAGCTGGTGAGCTTATCTATAATGCCCGAGTGGGGTATTGTATTGAAGGCTTTTGCGAGGTCCAGGTAGGCTGTGTGGACCACCTTCCCCCTCGTCAATGGCCTTGGTGACTGTTTCAAAGAAATCGACCAGGTTTAAGAGGCATGATCTGCCCTTAACAAAGCTGAACTGGGTAGGATCCAGTGTCTGTAGGTCCCCAATATCTTTATTTATGAGGTCCATGATGATCCATTCCATAGCTTTGCATACCAAGCTAGTCAGGCTTATGGGGCAATAGTTTCCAGGATCCGTTGAGGCACCACCTTTGTGGAGAGGGACCACTGTTGCTGTACGCCACTCTTTGGGTACATATCCTGTAGTAAGGCTGATATTGAGCAGTAGTTTTATGTTTGGGTTTAGCTCTTCTTGGAGTTCATGTAGGACGCAGCCTGGGACTCCGTCTGGTCCCATTGATGCTGTGTTTTTTGCTTTGGAGAGGGCGGCTCTTACCTGAGCATCTGAGATGTCAGGGGGGCAGCACTCTGCTTGGATAGATATTTGTCCTTTTGGTGGGGGGGGGGGGTTTGCACTGAACCTGTCAGCTAGGATGTTGGCAATGTCTGTGGGTTCGGTGTATTTTTTGTCATTTTAGACTAATTCTGAGCATATCTGGGAATTCCCACCCAGGTTCCTAACATAACTAAAGGAAGCCTTGTGATTATCCTTAGTGTCCTGTGCGATTTTTCTCTCGAAGCTGGCCTTAGGTGATTTTATGAGTGCCCATAGTTTTTTGCTAATACTGATCAGAGATGCCTTCACTTTTTGGGATTTTGCTCTATCATGTAGTAGCTTCCTCCTTCTATTGTATAGTTTGTTTATGGCTGGGGTCCACCAGACAGGACGCCTGCCTTTGGAGTATTGGGTCTTGGTTTTACTTGGGATTGCATGATCCATGCATTCCTGAAGGTGTTCATAGAATGCGTTTATAAAGGATTCTGCAGTCTGGGCCGTATTTTCCACAGCCCCGGGGGCTTTGAAGGATTCCACCTCGGTTTTGATGAGTGTGAAATTTGCTTTAGAGAAGTTTTTCACTGTGGTTTTCTGGGCAGGGGGTGGGGTCGGGATGTGAATATCCAGTGAGATTAGTTTATGGTCTGATCTTACCAGTGAGGGATACACTTCTGGTCTGGAGCATAGAGCCCCCATGTTGGTGAAGATCAGGTCCAGTATGTTTTCCTCTCTTGTGGGAGTGGTAACAAGTTGTTCCATAGCATTTGAGTTTATAAATTCTAGGAACCTTTGGGCTAGGGTGTTGGAGCTAGAGTAATGCTCCCAGTCTATGTTTGGGTAGTTGAAGTCGCCCAATATAATGGTGTTTGGAGAGACCTTCATATTTTCCAGTGTTCTCAGGAAGGCCGAGTGGGGCTCCTGGGTTTGGGAGGGTAGTCTGTAGCAGGCTATAAACTGAAAGGCAGTTTTACCCACTGTTAGTTGCACATGGATAGTCTCTGATGCTTCATGCTGTGCCACCAACCTGGAGGTGTGGGTATCTTTGACGAATATTGATACTCCCCCTCCTTTTGTGGTTCGGTCCAAGTTTTGGGGCCGAAAAGCATGGTATGAGGTATAACCTGGGTAGTGCTAGGGTGCTCTCAGGAGCCTTGAACCAGGTTTCTGTTACTGCACAGATATCGATGTTCACCATGCTAAGGAGAGTTTCGAGTGCGTGCATCTTGAGGTTTAGACTTCTGGCATTGAGTAGCATTACTCTTACTTTCTTATCCCTTGTGATACCTATGGAGGTGGGTTTGTCTTTTGAGCCTTGCCTAAAAAAGGCACTATGGGGATGGCAAGAGCCTTTGCCAATATCCGAAAGCCCAGGGGTGACAGGTGCAAGCCGTCCATAGCGAAGCATCGTGGCTTGTCGAGCATGTCATCCCAAGCTGACAGGCATTGGATCCCCTTTGAATGACACCAATACTTAAGCCAATTGTTGAAATTGATCATCTTGTCTTCATATTGTGGCATCATTCTTGGTGAGGGTAAGATGCTACTCAAGGTCAGGGTCATACCGGCCTGGGCTACATGCTCAGAGAGCTCCTCTATGTCTATTTTCATGTAGTCCAGGGAGGTATGTCTCAGGTCATTCACACCAGCATGGACAATGACTGAGTCATATTTGTACTTGCCTTGGAGTGACCTGAGTGCTTATGTTATGTGGCGGATCCTAGCACCCGACAGGCAGCTCACCGTGACCTTCTCCTTGTTCAGCCTGGTGAGCGGGACGTCAGTGTGCCTGACGATAGAGTCACCTATTACAAGTTTATAAGGTGTGTTGTTTAGCCTTAATGGCTGTGACTGTTCGGCACACTGGCTTTGTGAGCTATGTGTTGCACGTGTTTTGTTTTGGGGTAGCGGTTGCTTGGGTGTCTGCTTTGGACGTCTCTGCTGCTTAGGCAGATTTTTATTTAGAGCCTCCGAGTATGTTTTTGTGTGTTTATGTGTTTGGTTTGCTGTCGTGGTAGGTCTATGTGAGACTGGAATTGTAGTGAGTGTGGTTTCCTTCTCCTCCTGACTGGTTACGCCAGTACTGAGTTGAGAGAGCTTAGCCTTCAGTTTGGCTATATGGTTGCATCTCTCACATGTGTTGGAATTTGTTGGGGGGAGGAGAGGGTTGTCTGTGTTCATGAGGCAGTTGTAACATTGCCTCAAGATTCCCAGATTCACCAGCTGCTATGTTATACGTTTAACATAGCGAGATAGCCTAAAAAAAGCAACGTAGATCTTCCTTTCTCTGTTGCTTTTTTTAAAGATATCTCACTATGTTAAACTCATTTAACATAGCGAGATAGCTTTAAAAAAGCAACAAAGACCTTCCTTTCTCTGTTGCTTCGTCTACACAGCTCTGATGTACTGTGTAAGCATATGCATGCACAGTACATCAGAAAAAGCCCCAAGATAGCGGAAAACTGTGGAAGGGCACCACGCAGGTATTACACAAAGGCATTATTTAAGAAAAGTAAGTATTTTTTTTTCTTAAATAATGTCATTGTATAATAGCAATAACCCACATCTGGGTGTGGGTAATGCTAGATTTACCCACGGTTGTCTTTGTTTGGTCACTCGGGCTTTGCCCTTGTGACCAAACCACACCAGCCGTGAGTAAATCTAGCATTACCCACACCCAGACATGGGTTATTGCTTAAGTAATAATGTGTTTTTTACTAAAAGGCAAGTGGTATAAATCTCTAATTAGGGTAATATCTAGTGTTTTAGTTACCATAACATCCAAAAAATCATTGCTAGAAAGTTCAGCTTTCATAGTATATTGCTAACCAAATTCATTGTCTTTCAAATAATGTAAGAAACTTGAAATCATCTGATGTTCCCCTTTTCAGATAGTCCAAGAATCATTAAGATACTTACACCACATATCTAGCCCAAGCAAGAACCCAACCCTGAATGCCAACTTAAGCACACAGTTAAAAGGAAGCACATTTTCCTTTGTAATACAGACTCTGTATATAATTCTACTGCAGAACAGTCTTACCCACCATCGTATGCATACAGGCTGTACATTATTATATAGTAGGAGAGCGAGATGCTTACTTTTCACTTGAGGTGCCATGTCCAGCATGGTTATTGTAACTATTTATTTATATAATGCTACTAGCGTAACCTGAGGGACATACTGGTCATTGACTTTGTGGGGGCAGCACCAATGGTTGTTAATTACATGATTGTGTAACTTTTGCAAAATTGAAATTAAGAGGCTAGAACAAGAACACTCATCCATCTACCCGCTTAACTGTATAAACTACTAGAAACTTCAACAAGGTATCTTTATTCCTCCCACAGGGAGGGTATCAGAGTCTGCTAGACCTGCTAGTTAACGTGATTGTATCTGGACTAATCCTTTATACTCTGTTTCTTGTTAGTCCTGTCATCCTCTGTGTCACAGATGATATACCAAACTTCACTCGAGCCTTCGGGATTACCCCTGTTTTAGATCCTGGCACTTTCATAGACAACTCCCTGTACTTTGACCACCACATAGTAACAACAGTCAGGAAATCCTTGTATTTAGCCCAGTTAATAACTAAAGCTAACTCATCCAGGTCAGAAAATAAGTTATCTTTCTTCTACATTGTGTCCTGATCAGTCAACTTATACAGAATAGTGCCACTTTTGTGTGAGTCTATCCAAACCCATAATACAGCTAAAAAAGATTCCAGAGGTTTCTAACTAAAAAGATCACCTGTCTAAAGACCCTCAGTTATCAATACAAGTTTGAAACTGTCACCGTGCTCTGTTTTTTATCTACTCTTATTTACTTATTTATGTCTTGCTCTCTGTGTTGTTAACGACCCAATCCACGGTGGCCTCCTACACTTCCATAAAACAAATGGCCCCGCAAACACTTGAAATAAAGACCTGAATATCCAACAACACATAAATGCCACATATTACAGAGACAGATTTATTACTCAGAGGATTACTCATCTCTGGAATAGTCTCCCATTACAAATAAAACTTTTCTCTCTAAGATAAACCTTGACAAACAGACAGATGCCCATAAATTCACCCCAAGCCTACGTACTTTTGCCCTCATAGGCAGGAGGTGCACTATGAGAGTGGGTAATTGCAAGGTGATCATGGTCCATGGACTGACTCTGCCTTGTAAACGCTACAAATTTATGAATCTATGAATCTACAAAAACTCTCTCCTTAACTTGATTGGGATTGCCATATATAATAAATATAATATCACAATCCCAAGGAAAAAAAATTCTCTCACATATTTTATTATTCAGAAGTTCATAAGACAAACTGCTGAGGCTCGCCCTAAAATAAGTATTTAATTTCCCAACTGGCAAGTAATGTGACAGAAACTTATAAATTATTACCTTATCCAAAATGTAATCATCACTAATATATGTTATTGTATAATGTTTATTATCTGCTCACAAACTAACAGCAGTGTGCACATTACTCAATGGGCCGGATTCAAGAAGGCTTGCACGGAGTCTAAGAGTAGTGTAAGACTCCATGCAGCCTTCGCGATCCAGGAACAGCCCAAAGTCCGTGTAAGAGACAAGCTAAAATGGCTCTTACACGGAGTGGGCGTGGATAAGCTAATCACCTCACTTGCAGCCAAATAGCATGCAAATGAGGATGATTAGCGATTCAGGAAGCCCAGAAGAGCCCGTGTAAGAGCCGTTTTAGCTGCAGAAATGTACTCAGTTGACAACTGAGTACGTTTCTGCAAAAACTGCAATGGAGCCATGTCAGCTCCAAATAAAGGGTGCATATGTGTCAGGCAGCATGCCAATGGCCAAATATGTGGCCATTGGCAAAGTAACCTGATGCAAATATAATAAAAATATAATTTTTTTTTTCAGCGATTGCCGATGTTTAAACCCAGTGCAGCCCCGCGCAAACAGGCTGCGCTATATAAAACATAAAAACGAAGGTTTTAAACCTACAAATGTAGGTTTTATGCAATACATGGAATGTCAATGCAGGGACCAGCAGACCAAAACCAACATGGCCACCGTGTAGTGGTTGCTAAGGGGGGAAGCTGAGTCTAAGACATGTAACTAAGCATTAGTAGGCAATCTGATGCAAATTCCACTGTCACATAGCAAATGAGCACAGTCTGAATAGTGTAAGAGTTACAGAAGGGGGGGGAACAGAGTAGGAGATAGGTGACATCACAGGGGGGAAAGGTAGAAAGAAATGCAGTTCATTGGAGGTCAGAGTTACATGACAGATGTCAGACAGATATCATGGAAAGAGGTGTGCCACTAACTAAGCATGAGAAAGTCAAGAAATGGAAGGTGTACAGTGTTGCCTACACCATAGTTTCTTGCTGGATGTGTATCTTGCGTGTCGCAGCGCCATGAAGCGAGTAAGGCAGTGTGCGTCGTGTAAGGCAGTGTCTTGCGTGAGTAAGGCAGACTGAGCATGTGGGAGCGTGTTGGGAGATGTTTAACACCGTTTGCTGGCGTGCCGCATTTTAATCGAATAAGCAGATTCTGAACCGTGTAAGCATGTGTGCGGCGTGTAAGCCACTGTGAGCATGTTTCTGCTGGTTTACACGGCTCCACCCTTAGGAAACAGAAAGGAAAAAGGAAGCAACAGATTTAGTAGGAAGCTAGCAGGGAATACTGCTGGAGCTAGCAGGTGAAAACAATTAGATGCAGGCAAGTACACAGGCAGAATAGTAGCCCAGCCCAGCACTTAAAACTCTGCAAACAGCAGTGCAGGATGTTTCTCTCAAGAGACACTGCAAGACAGGAGTTAAGTTATCAGAAGTGAAAACTGAAAAAGCTGAACTCAGAGCAGAAATGTTAGGGGCTGCCATAGCTGTCATAATGAGACATAGGCGACTTGCTGAGGGTGGTGACAATGCAGATGGTGCCAGACAACCCACAGTGAGGAGGCGGAGAAGAGTGTACAGGCCCAGGGTCACCTACCACGGGTTACATGAGCTGGAGATAGTAGAGCGCTATAGAGTGGACAGAGACCTCCTGCAGCAAATAGTGGAGCTGTGCAGGCCACGCCTCACACACAGAACCAACAGAGGGAACCCATCCCAGTGGAAACCAAGGTATGTGTTGGCCTAAGAATACTAGCAACAGGTACCTTCCAGAGACCAACTGGTGATATGATGGGGATATCACAGGCATCAGCCTCCGGGTACTGCACCAGTTCCTGGATGCCATGTCAGCACATGTCGGTGATCATGTATATTTCCCCAATGCCCGTGAGGTATTGGCCAGCAATATGCGTCTCTTCCAGCAAATAGCGGAATACCCTGAGGTAGTGGATGCAATAGACTGCACGCACATACGCATCAAAGCACCAGCCGGTGAGCGGGTAGGGCATACATCAACCGCAAGGGCTTCCCTCCATCAACTGCCAGGTCATGTGTGATGCCCAGGGCATAATAATGAATGTGTGTGCTGGCTGTCCTGGGAGCTACCACGATTCCCACATCTGGCATTTGACGCAGCTGTACCAGACATTTGCCAATGGGGACATCCCGCATGGACACCTAGTGGGGGATGCAGGTTATGCACTGGAGCCGTGGCTGATGACACCCATCAGAAACGCACACACACCTGAACAGGAACGCCATAATGAGGCACACGCACAAACACGTAATGTAATAGAGCGTATGTTTGGGCTGCTCAAGTCACGGTTCCAGTGTCTGGACACATCTGGTGGAGCCTTGCAGTACACACCAACTACATGTACCCAAATTGTCATGGTATGTGCTATGCTACATAATATGATCTTGCAAAAACAGCTGCAGCAGGACCAGCATAGGGCCGGGCCAAACAGCCCCCCACCATTGCCAAGGCCATCACAGGCAGAGCGTGACTTGGAGGAGGAACAACCTGAACCTGCCCCAGTAGGCAGAAGGAGGCGTGCCCAGTATGCCCTGGCCTTGGCAAAGAGGCAAGGCATAGCACATACACTGGCTCAGTAGGAACCCTGGGAATGATACCCCTCTCTGACTCACTCATATAGTAACAGGGATGCCTAACATGACACAACCTGCTCTCAAACATGTACAGGGAAGTGTAATATGCGCATCCGACAGAGGCAGCCCTGCAGCACCACCTGAGGCATGAATGCTATGTGTTAAGTAATGTAACACCATGTACTATATGCACACCTGAGGACCCTGACTAACATCCTACCCTCACCAAGCATCATGCCACAACATGACAATGAGATGATCAAGTGCAATAATTGACTGAAGTATCGCAGTTAGTCAAAGGGGATCCAGTGTGTGCCAGTCAGGGATGACATGCTGAGCATGACATGATGCACCACCTGCTAGGACTGGCATGCACCTATCAGTGCAGGCCGTATGGATACTGGCAAAGGCTGTTGTTACCCACAGTGTGCCCTGAATAGGTAAGGCTCAAAACACAAACCTATCTCCATAGGTATCAGAAGGGATAAGAATAAGATAAGGGATAAGTCGAAACAGCAAGATGCATGCAGTCTAAACTCACCCAGTATGGAGAATGCTGATATCTGCTCTGTAACAGAAAACTGAGTCAAGGCTCACAACAGCACCCTAACACTATCAGGTTACACCTCATACTGTGCTGTACAGCCTCAAAACATGGAACAAGCTACAAAAGGAGGGTGACTAGCAAGAATTGTCAAGGATAACCACACCCCCATGTTGGTACCACAACAAAAAGCAGCATGGACTAGCCATGGTCAAGTAACAGTGGCTAAAACTGCCCCCCAGTTTATAGCCTGCTACAGACTACTGTCCCAACACCAGGAACTGCACCTGGCCTATGCTGGAATACATGAATATATCAAAAGTCCTCCAAACCACATTATATTGGGTGACTGAAAATACCCAGACATAGACTGGGAGCATTATACTAGCTCCAACAGTGTAGGACAAAAGTTCCATAGAGTCCATAAACCAAAAGGCCCAGGAACAACGTACCACTCCCACAAGAGGGGTAAGCATACTGGATGTGATAATCAGCAACATGGGTACTGGATGGCAAGATGAGAAGTGTATTGCTCACTGGTAAAACCAAACCATAGAGTAATCACACTGGATATACAAATCCTGACCACAGTCCCTGGCCAGAAAACCACAGTGGAAAACATGTGTTAAGCAATATTTGCACTCCTCCAAACTGATGTGGAATCCATTAAAGGTCCTGTGCAGATGCAAAATATGGGCCACACCTCAGAACCTGTAATACAGCCATTCCATGAACACTGCCAGGAATGCTTGGATTATGCAATCCTAAATTAAAACAAGACACAATGCCATACACCCGGGAATCTGGCATGGTGGACACCAGCCATAACCAAACCATGCAAGAGAAAGAAAGCTACCACATGATAGAGCAAACATAAACAATGAAGTAATCACTGATCAGTAGTATGGCAATAAAATCTGTCCACACATACAATCCACTAAGGCCAGCCACAACAAGTTGAATCTGTGAATCCTGAGGCAATGTTACACCTGCCCCAAGTACACAGACAACCCCCAACTCCACCCAAGAAATACAAATATATGTGAGAGATGCAACCATCTATCCAAACTGGAGGCTGAGCTCCCTCAACTCAGTACTCCCAAAACTAGTCAGGAGGAGAAGGTAACCACACACACCACAAACACAGTCCCACATAGACCTATCACAACTGCAAACCAAACACATAAACACAGAAAAACATTCCTGGAGGCACAAATTACAAACACAGCACACCAACAGAGGCCTCTAAAGCAGACACCCAATCAAACAACCTCCAAACAAAGCACATGCAACACATAGTACACAAAGCTGGTGTGCCAAACAGTCACAGGCCAGAAGGAGAAACAACATGCCTGATACAGTTGTAATAGGTGACTCCATAGTCAGACACACTGCTGTCCCGCACACCAGACTGAACAAGGGAAAGGGTACAGTAAGCTGCCTGTAGGCTGCCACAACGCCACATAACAGAAGTATGCAGGTCACTCCAAAGCAAGTAGAAATATGATGCAGTCATAGTCCATGCTGGTGTGAATGACCTGAGATGTACCTCCCTAGACTACATGAAAAGAGACATAGATGAGCTCTCTGATTATGTAGTCCAGGCCGGTATGACACTCACCGTTTGCAGCATCCTACCCTTACCAAGAATAATGCCACAGTACAAACACGGAATGATCAGTCATAGCAAGTGGCACACTTACTGGTGTCATTCAAGGGGATCCAATGTCTGTCTGCTTGGGATGTCATGCTTGACAAGCCATGCAACTGTTCTTGGGATGGCTTGCACCTGTTACCCCTGGCGTCTGAATATTGGATAAGGCCTTTGCCACCTTCATAGAGCCTTTTGTAGGCAAGGCTGAAAAGACTGACCCACCACCCTAGAAAACATAAGTGGAAAGAAACATAAGGGAAATGCTGACCAATGCCAGATGTGTAAACCCCAATATGCATGCTCCCAAGGCCATCCCAGTATGGAGAACATCGATGTCTGTGCAGTGACAGAAACCTGCTGCAAGCCTCCTGACAGCACACCAGCACTACCAGGTTATACCACATATCATGTGTCATGGCCCCAAAACCTGGAGCAAAACATAAAAGGAGGGTGAGTATCCATATTCAGCACAGACACCCATACGTCCAGGTAACTGACAATGCACAAGGCATTGGAGTCCACCCATGTGCAACTAACTGTAGGCAAGACTGCTGTACAGTCTCTAGCATGCTACAGACCACACTCTCACACACAGGAACCCCAACCAGCCGTCCTGAAGACACTGGACAGTATGAATGTCCCACCAAATACCAAACAAGGTACCACAAATTACCACATAGGTGGTAAACCATTATGTATGGAAGGAGTAACCAGGGACCTAGGGGCACAAGTGGACAGTAACCTGTTATGTGACACCCACATTGCCAATGTGGCTAGGAAGACTGTCTACATTTGACACCGTATCAGGAAAGGATTCACATCTACGTCAACAGAGGTCATTGTGCCCCTATACTGTTCTCTAATCACACCCATAATCTAGTACAATGCCTCATATGGGATGTACCTTACCTGACACCTGCAGCAGTTAGAAAGACCTCAAAGGTACCTCACCAAGAGGATAAAGGGTCTCAAATATTTGTCATATACTGCCTGGCTGTAGACACCCCAGCTGAATGCAGTCACATACTGCCTACACAGAGGCATTGTATGCCTGTTGTAGAAGGCCATGCCCAACACAGGAGTAATGGACATGCTCCACCCCAGAAAACTCAAATCCATCGGAGCTGTGAGAGTGAGAGATGTCAACCTCAACAAATAATGAAATAGGATGTGCTGGTGGGACAGATACATAATCCAGAGGCTCCCCACAGCCTGGACCAGAATCCCACTCCATGTTAGGCAGAGCCCCTCACTGACACTCTTCAACAGGAATCTTGCCAAGTGGATGGATGATTGTAGAGTTACACTGGGGGTCTTCACTGTGTCATGTCCAGACAGAGGCACAGCAAAGCAAATCATAAATGGCCATAATATTCACATAGCAAGGGGTGGCAAAAGCCACACACACTCTGGCTAGGCTAACAAATGCCCTAGGGTGGATAGCCTCGTATGAACCTATGAACCTATGAAGATACAAATTGTACAGGACACTAAGGATAATCATAAGGCTTTCACAACTGATGGTAGGAACCATGTTGGGAATTCACAGATATGCTCTGAATCACACAAATATCACAAACACACACACACATATTGCCAACATACATCCTGACAGGTGCAGTGCAACCCCCCCCCCCCGCATGCAGAATATCTATCCCAGCAGACTGCTGGCCCCCTGACATTGCAGATGCTGAGGTAACAGCCAACATCTACAAAGCAAAACACACAGCAGCAATGGTATGAGATGGTGTCCTGGGCTTAGTGCAACATGGACTCCAAGATGAATGGAATGCCAAACCACACTACTGCTCAATGTCAGCCTTACCACAGAATATGTACCCAAAGAGCAGTGTACAACAACAGTGGTCCTTCTCAACAAAGGTGTTGCCTGAATGGATACTGAAAACTACTACCCCAGAATCCTGAGAAGCTCGGTCTGCACAGCTATGGAAAGGATCAGCATGTACCACAGACATAAAGATATTGGGGACCTACTGACACCGGACCCTACCCACTGTGGCTTTCTTAAGTGCAGATCCTGCCCCTAAACATGTTTGACTCAATTGAAACAGTCATTAAGGTCATTGATGAGGGCAATGTGGTCCACACAGCGTAGCTGGACCTTGCAAAGTCTTCCATACAATACCCTACATGTTCATTATAGATAAGCTCACCAGCTTAAACATAAACCCCTATGTCAGTAGAGGGGTTGCAAACCAGACCAAGGACAGAACAGACATGGTCAGACATGCTGCAGCCATGTCAGACTACAAACCAGATATAACTGGCATCCCACAAGGCTTGGTCCTGGGATCTCCCTCGTCTGGTATATATGTCCCATAGGTACAGGCAAACATGGAAGGACTGTGTCCGAACATGTTTGCAGAGGACTACAAACTGCTCACCACATATGATTCACCAGCTGACACAAGCATCCCACAAAAGGTCCACATAGAAACAGACAACTGGTGCCATAGCCATGTCAGCAAGCTAATTGCAGAAACGTGTATAGTCAACCCCTGTGGATATACAGTAAGTGCCCACCAATTACCACATAGGTGTTAACCCATTATGTAGTTAACATGTAATGAGAGACCTGGGGACACAAGGTGATAGATATCCTGCATCGGACAAACATGTGCTGTAGTGTTTACAGAAACATACCATATACCCACCTAATCATGAAGGTTATCAGATCTAGATAAGGGGAGGTCATTGTGGCTCTGCAGTCATCCTTCATCAGCGGTACAATTGACTACAATAGCCCTTGTGGGATGTACCTCAGCAGACACCTCCATCAACCGTAAAGTCCCCAACAGTACCTCACCAGGAGTATCAAAGAGCTAGCACAGATGCCATGTGTTGCCTGTGTTGCTGGTATCAATAAACATGCTGCACCTTGTACAATCTGAATGGCAGTGAGCTATGCACATGAGAGACCTGAACCCCAGCACTGACTTACATAGGACAAGCTGTACTGCATGATCCATAACACAGAAGCCACCCCCACCCATAAGTGAACCCCCAGTACAGGCTACCCATAGAGTCACTTATCAATCTTCCTCAATAGGAATCTTGATGAGTGGATGGGAGATATCCTGGGTATCACTGTCATGTCACAGGTAGATAGAGGCACAGTATACTAACCATGACATATGTCATGGCAAACTCCACATACAATGTGTGTTGAAGGACAAACACACTCTCCAACTAGCATTAGACATGGACTAGGGCACATCGCTAGTGTTTGCAAATGTACACCTATGTTGTGGAATACACTACCAATGTTGGACAAGCCTGGTTTAAGTAGTTCATATCTGAACAGAATGCAACATGGTCAGATGTACACAACTGGCCCCTAACCAGGCTGCTGTGCCCACTATCGAAATGTAAAGCAGTGATAGCACTAAAGCCCAGGATACTGTCCACCACAGTCAAAGTACTACCAGTACACTATACAGTACTACAGTGTTAGGTCAGTGTGAAAGGATGTTGACAACTGTATGCAAAGTATCCCATGCAAACACTGCATCACAGTATAATCCTGTTGTGTTCACACACAAAGCAGTTGTACAGTAACTACACAACATGACACACAACACACAACCATAAACGGGTGATATTTGTTGATGTTCACACTCATCCACAAATGTGGTGGGCTGCAGAGTCCAACATATGGAATGCTCACACTGGGCATGCTCACACACTTAGGCCAAATCTCAGTTTAGCAGTTGGACACACATATCTGGTATTTTTATGTGTTATTCCAGGAACCAACCACATTACAGCAGTCTGCCCAGTGCACACAGTTAAATGACTACAGAGACATACGTGATATAGTGGATCCCTCCCATATGCAAACATCTTCCACAGATGCACAAGTTGTTCATACAAACAGGGAATGCTATGGCAATAAAGATGTGCAAACAGTCTATCAGCAACAAATAATGTGCATTTGACAATTAAACATATGTGTGTAGAGGTCAACACTAGGCTGTTTGCCCTAGGGAATGACAGTTTAGCCAGAGTGTGCTTGGTGTCTGCCTCCCCAAAGGATGCACATTCCCCTTTCTAAACACCGATGATGTCAGCACCCTATAAGTACAGCAGGAGAAAAGAAACTTTCCAGTAATGCGAATAGTGCCCTCCGCTAATGCGTCTGTCACAAGTGTCATAACATAGTTAGGTAGGGGTTGGAATCCTGCAAATGCTGTGTGTGTGTGAGTGGGGTTGGTGTGTGTGTAAGTCTGTGGGAGAGAAATGTCCCTTTTGGCAACTAGGAAAACACACTACAGGATGCACATTCCCCTTTCTAAACACCGATGATGTCAGCATTCTATAAGTATAGCAGGAGAAGAGACACGTCTCAGTAATGTGAATAGCGCGCTCTGCTAATGCGTCTGTCTCAAGTGTCATAACATAGTTAGGTAGGGGTTTGAACTCTGCGAATGGCAAGTGTGTGTTTGTCTGAGGGGGGTTAGTGTGTGTGAGGGAAATGTCCCTCTTGGCAACTAGGAGAACAGACTACAGGATGCACATTCCCCTTTCTAAACACTGATGATATCAACACTCTATAAGTATAGCAGGAGAAAGAGAACCTCCCAGTAATATGAATAGCACGCTCTGCTAATGTGTCTGTCTCAAGTGTCATAACATAGCTAGGTAGGGTTTTGAATCCTGTGAAAGGCAAGTGTGTGTGTTTGTCTGAGAGGAGTTAGTGTGTGTGTAAGGGAAATGTCCCTTTTGGCAACTAGGAGAACAGACTGCAGGATGCACATTTCCCTTTCTAAACACTGATGATGTCAGCACCCTATAAGTACAAGAAGAGAAGAGAAACCTCCCAGTAATGCGAATAGCACACTCTGCTAATATGTCCATCTCGAGTGTCATAGCTTAGTCAGCTAGGGGTTTGAATCCTGCGAATGGCAAGTGTATGCTTTTGGCTGAGGGGGGTTAGTGTGTGTGAGGACAATGTCCCTTTTGGCAACTAGGTGAACAGACTACAGGATGCACATTTCCCTTTCTAAACACTGATGATGTCAGCACCCTATAAGTACAGCAAGAGAAGGGAAACCTCCCAGTAATGCGAATAGCGTGCTCCGCTAATGCGTCCATCTCAAGTGTCATAATATAGTGAGGTAGGGGTTTGAATCCTCCAAATGGCAGGTGTGTGTGTTTGTCTGAGGGGGGTTAGTGTGTGTGTAATTGTGTGTGAGAGAAATGTCCCTTTTGGCAACTAGGAGAACAGACTACAGGATGCACATTTCCCTTTCTAAACACTGATGATGTCAGCACCCTATAAGTACAGCAAGAGAAGGGAAACCTCCCAGTAATGTGAATAGCAGACTCTGCTAATGTGTCTATCTCGAATGTCATAACATAGTCAGATAGGGGTTTGAATCCTGCAATTGGCAAGTGTGTGTTTTTGGCTGAGGGGGGTTAGTGTGTGAGGACAATGTCCCTTTTGGCAACTAGGTGAACAGACTACAGGATGCACATTCCCCTTTCTAAACACTGTTCAGCTGAAGGCCATGGCTCTGGCACAAGTTGTCTGTTTCTATGATGCCCCTTTGGAAGATGCTTGTGTCAGCTGGAGAGTCAATTATGGTGGCCAGTTCGCAGTCATCTGCATATTTGGTCAGCCACAGTCCGTCCGTGTTGGCCTGTACCTCCAATAAATATATACCAAACAAGAGAGGTCCCAGGACTGAGCCTTGTGGGACACAACTCGTAACTGGTTTGGAGTCTGGCATGGCTCCAGCAATTCTAACCATGTGGGTTCTGTCTTTGAGCCACTGTGCAATCCATCTAGTGACATAGGGGCTTATATTTAAGCCGGTGAGCTTCTCTAGAATGCCCAAGTGGGGTATTGTTGTGAAGGCTTTTGCAAGGTCCAGGTAGGCTGTGTGAACCACCTTCCCCTCATCAATGGCCTTGGTGACTGTTTCAAAGAAATCAACCAGGTTAAACCTGGTAGTGCTGGTGTGCTCTCAGTAGCCCTGAACCAGGCATCTGTTACTGCACAGATATTGATGTTCTCCATGCCAAGGAGTGTTTTGGGTGCATGCATCTGGAGGTTTAGACTTCTGGCGTTGGGTAGCATTACTCTTAGTTTCTCATCCCTTGTGATACCTATGAAGGTGGGTTTGTCATTTGAGCCTTGCCTAACAAAGGCACTATGGGGGTAGCAAGAGCCTTTGCCAATATCTGAAAGCCCAGGGGTGACAGGTGCAGGCCATCCCTAGCGAAGCAGGTAATTCAACAGAAGATGAATATGTGAAGGTGTAGTGCCTGTGATTAGTTAGCAGTAGCATATATGACTGCTCACGTGGACACATGCCAGGTAAGTCATATGCACTGTGTCACAGTCAATGTACATGTGAACAGGACAAACAGTGACATCCTGTCCAGTGGGACATGGACATACATATAGTACGCTATGCAGATGGCACTAGGAGTCCACAGAAGCTCTATAACTATGCATTGCAGGTGTGATCAGTATTCCAGGGTAATTGCAAGCAAACATGCATGCAAACAAAGCTACAGTAAACAGGGCTGCATGTAGTCCATTGTACAACAAACAAGCTGTACCAGTTCCAGTAGGTAACACTGCAAATATGCAGGCACTATGCACATGTACATGGAAATACACGGGTCAGATGGCTAGGGTCCAGTCTCAGTGCACACAAGTGTACAGACCATGTACTGTCAGGATGTACAATAACTGGATGGAAACCCATGTGCTCATACCTGCAGTAATACACATGTCAAATAACAGACACTGAGCCTTCACTCAGTGGTTCCATACTTAGTAGGATGTATGCTACCTGGCCTGCCACCACAGTATCCCTGACATATATGGGGACTCTCCCTCCTGTGACAGTTAGTTTTGTGTGTTGGGGCTGTCTAGCATGGTATGAGATGTGAGCATGCAGTGCTAGGGTGCTCCTGTGTGTCCTGTACCAGTCGTGTAGTACTGCACACATATCAACATCCTCAAACATCTGCATTGCAGAGTCCAGTGTGGGCAACATGCCACTTGCAATTTACATGTCCATCATTGCGTATTACTACATTCATTACCTTATCCCCTGTGCTACCTATGTATGTAGCCTTCTGTTGACATCATTACCACCAGTATGCCAACATGTGCAGATGATACACTATGGTACTTACCATGGGTGTAGACAACAGGACATGACAATCACACACTTACTGCATCAGGCATGCTGTGATATACCCACAATTAATTCAGCACACAGTACTGTTAACAACATGATACTATTACTACACATCTATGTGGTCACCCTGTGCATCAGCAACATGTTAACCTGTACCTGCACAGTTGTTACAGATTGCAGGAGGTGGCACAGTTTCATCATATGCACAGGGTGTGAACTTGGTATGCCTGAGTCAGCCACCGATACCACCAATTGACATGTATGTGTATGTGTGTTGGTGAGGGACAGCAGTAGAAGGTGGGGCAATGTTGATGCAGTGTGTGCATGTATGCGGTAGCCCTAGGTGTTGTTAATTCGCATGTGTGTATGGATGCACACAGTTCCACCTCATGGCTGCCATATACTGGTGTTTGTGGACAGCCACAGACTGTACCTGCCAGGTCATACAGATCAGTGTCTCTGGCCACGGACACAGTACCTGTGTCTTGCAGGGGTGCTACGGACCATATCCAGTACCAACCCAGACTGGGTACTGTCATCAGAAGCAGGTGTTCGTTGACTGGACACAGATCCCTGTCGGGCCTGGCCAGAGCCACGTGCACGTGGTCTCCTGGGGCGGTCTGATGACAGCACAGACCCAGCATTGCTGGGGCTGCTGCTGGCACTACGGGGGCGGCCGCGGCCCTGTTGTCATCCGCGACGACTGCCAGCTGCTGCTGTTGCTGGCATATGGCCACGTCGACACCTCAACCGCCCACCATTGCCCTGGCTCATGGACATGTAGTTGTGGAACCGGTCTAATATGTCCCCACAACGTCTGTCTATGACATCGGTGAAATCACGGATGGCGGCCGCAATGTCACGCATACTGTCAGTCATGGCTGTGCGACATGCTGTCAGCTCCCTCAGACCCTGTCTGGTGTACCGTTCCATACGTGACTGTGCCTGCATGACAGCCCGAAACATAGCTGAGGTTGTAAGACCTCTGTGGGCACGTCTGACAGGGGCAGTACGCCCACGGATGCTCCCACGAGAACCCCTGGACATCTGTCTGTGTGGTACCATCTCTGGGCCATGCCCATGGCTGCTGTGTGGGGAGGCATGTGCCACAGATACCACATTACCCTGGTCAATGCCCACTGTATGCTGTCCATCACCTAGGGACATTGGTGAAAAAGGGTGTATTGGCAGGATAACTGTGCGCATTGATGGGGTCGACAGCTGTGCACTGTCAATCGGCTGACCAATGGCGGACCCTGGCATACTTTCCTGTGCCATTACACAGATGTCATCATTATCAGTACCCACGGCACCTGATTCAGGTTCCCTGCTACATGACACCAGAGCAGCAACAGAACCTGTGGGAGGGAAACAGGAAACACAGTTTACAATGTCTACACATTACCAGTGATGCACACATGCACACATGCACACATGCACAGGTGCACACATGCACACATGCACACATGCACACATGCACAGGTGCACAAATGCACAGGTGCACAGGTGCACACATGCACACATGCACACATGCACAGGTGCACACATGCACACATGCACACATGCACAGGTGCACACATGCACACATGCACACATGCACACATGCACACAGTTTCACACAATTGTACAGTACTCAGTATGCGTGATATCAACACACACAGACACAGACACACCTACATGCATACAAAGAGCACTACTAAGTGAGCCAAATAGTACTATTACTATCAACACTATTACAGGAATCGTTAATACACACTCACCAGCATGGATAGGCTGCATTGCTGTTATACCAGAGGGTCCTGCAGACGTGAAGAAACTGATGTCAGTGGGCACAGCTGTGCCATTGTTACTGTGTATGATACAGGTCAGTAGTACAACAGTCGCCTTTCACAGGTCAGCTGCTAATATTGAGGATATCACACTTGCACATTAAATACTATGGTGACAGCTACAAACCAAGGACACACCTCACACATGCATTAACTACCAGTGTACACAACAGTCAACTGTACATATGGCATATTACCTGCATGTTCACTGTCTTGCTGCTGCATGGCTCCAGCCTCCATCATAATGCATGTCTGCTGCTGTTGTTGTTGCTGGCGGACTGAAGCCACTACACTCATGAGTAGTCCCTCCAGTCTGGTGAGTGGGGATGTAGCCACCCCACCACCTGTGGTGACCTGTTGCCTGTGGATATCCGGACGCTGACGGACATGTCTGATTAAATCACTGCAGTGATGTTGTACCTGCTCATATGTCCTATTATGCGTGCCTATGTCATTTACCCGACGGACAAGGTCTTTCCACAGTGCAGCCCTCTCCTGCTGATTCTGGCTGGTGCGGGAAAAGAGTATTGCATAATCCCGCACCAGGCTCTGGTGTATCTCCTCATCCTCAGCTGTGGAGTAGGTGGGATTCCTGGTGGGCCATGTACCTGAGAAAGAAAATAACCTGGTATCAGCAATATATGTCAGCAGAATTTGGCACACATACTACACATGCTACTCGACTGTTATGATACAACATATCTCACATATGTAGCATCTGTCTGTCTATTGGTGGATACACATGTAGATGGCCAGGTATCAGTGCTCAGCCAGCAACTGTGCAACAGTACCTGGCACACTCCATACGACATACTACCAAACCCCAGCAGTCAGAACACTGATTCAGGTCAAGAGCACCTCCTCACTCTGGGGTTTGTATCTAGGTACTGTATGGCCTACATCATCAACTACTGTGAGCTGACCACACACTGATTGCCCTGGATATACATATCCCACCTCCACCACCAGCACAAATGACTATAGTGCATAACATTACAGATACAAACTTTACACTTTGTAACAGTGACATGGTATCCTTTCAGCCCACTGGGCCAGTGGCAGATACAACCCACAATGCTGACCCCTACACAATTGCTTTCTACAGACATCTCCGAGAATGCATAGATCATGCAATCCCATATATGACCAAGACACTCTCCACAAAGGGACAGCATCCTGTCTGGTGGACCCCAGCCATAGACATATTGTATTACAGAAGATGGAAGCTACTGCAAAACAGAGCATAATTCCATAAAGGGAGGGCATGTCTCAGCAGCACTAGTAAGGATCTATTTTCCATCATACAAAATCCATGGGCAACTTTGAGAGGGAAATCAAGAGGGACACTACAGATAACCAGAAGGCCTTCTTCAGTTATGTTAGCAACCTGGTCAGGATCCATCCTCTATGCCCATAGTTAGTACACAACAACAAATATTTCACTGACACCACAGATATCAACAACATTGTGGCAGACAGGTTCAGTGCAGGTGTCACCCCGCCTCTCCCCAAAATAAGACATAGTTATCCCAGCTGACTGTAACCTCCCTGTCATCACAGATGTCCAGGTGAGAGCCACCCTCAGGACAGCAGAATACACAACATGAATGGGACATGATGGTATCCCCAGTTGCATGCTACATAAACTCTGACAGGAGCTAAACACACATATAGAAGTGCTATGTAACACTAGCCTGACTACAGGATATGTACCTGTACACTGGCACACAGCAGCAGTGGTTCCACTCCACGAAGGAGGCACCTCAACATACCAAAACAATACAACACAATGCATTACATTACAATACAATACTATACAATATGCTATTGCCCCTGGGACTACAGCAGCGTACTGTTCTGCTACCCTGACCATTGTGACACATGTGGTGTGATGGTACCTGCTGCTGTCACACAGTTACACATGGTGACTCATATGGCATATTACCTATCTGACTAACATTCAGCAGGGGTATGTGTGACATGTACTCATGGGTAGTCTTGCTTCTTAACACTGTGTGGTTTATTGCAGGGTATGTCTTATCTGTGGGTAGGAACTCTTACCTCCACATGTGCACTCTATTGCAGTGGCACGGACGACACACAGCAGACATTTAGGTTGTGGATGGTGTGAGGTGTTACTATGGCTGTTGGACATCTGTCATGGGTGTGACTTACATATGTAAATCTGGGAGTGGTAACCTCTATGTGGGTAGCATATGTGTACTCTGTGGTGTTGTCAGTCACTGTGCATTGGTAATGTGTTTGAGTGCATTGTCACAGTGTTGTACATGTCACTGTGACCTTCTCCATATCTGTAGCTGTCATGTGAGGTCCATTCCATGGCATCCATTATGTGGTGTGGAGGGGTACACCGACCTACATGTCCATAGCTGACACACCATGTCCGCTGTCACATACCATGTGCAGGTATTCCAGGGATATTGTGCCACTGTGAATATCATTGGGGCCACTATTGTACACATTTATGACCCTGTTCACCCCTGACACATGCAGTGGTGGGCAGCCAATCACATATCTGGTGGTTACTGGCGTAGGTGATCTGGAATGTGGTATGGTACTCCGGTTTTGACACTGGTGTTCACTCCATGCCTTTGTCACCAGGCACCTGTTGCAATACATCTGTACACATGTGCCTCACTCCGAATTTATATACATCTCTCTCTCTCTCTCTCTCTCTCTATATATATATATATATATATATATATATATATATATATATATATGTATATAGATATATCTATATGTATATATATATATATATACATATATATATATATATATATATATATATATATATATATATATATATATATACATATACACATATATATATATACTGATGTACATATATTGCTATAGATGTGGAGGGGGGGGACACAGAGGGGGTGTGAGTGACAGAGGGGGTGGGACAGGCTGTGTTGCAGGTCGTCATATGCAGTCATACCTGTAGGTAGTCAGATCAGTCTGTCTATGTATATGTATCTACATATATCTATATCTGTATGTGTGCATTACATAGATATGTTTGTACAATATTT
The DNA here is from genome assembly GCF_019279795.1 of Protopterus annectens. NCBI lineage: Eukaryota > Metazoa > Chordata > Ceratodontiformes > Protopteridae > Protopterus > Protopterus annectens. Next base: position 949,244,575 of record NC_056746.1, on the reverse strand, counting down.
TATCTATATCTGTCTATGTATTCCTACATCTCTCTCTCTATGTATGTATACATATATGCATCTCATATATATATATATATATATATATATATATATATATATATATATATATATACACATACATATGTTGACATACATACGTATCCATATGTTAGACAGGTATATCAACATATTTGTCTACCATACTGTATATACACACTAACATACTGCTAAACATACATAACTGTGAAACCTACTTTGTACATGGCACTACAACCTACAATCAACCATTTATATGTGCACATAGATGCTCTCACATACAAATGTATGTACAGCCTTCACTGATAGTTGCTGTATATCCCCTGCCCTTTACACATCTTCATATACATATGGATACAGACCAATGACACATATGGAGGGTTCACAGTATGTAGACCTTTATAGTATTACTTTACATTACCTGTGTTTGTCACAGCTGCTTGTGTTGCCGTCTGGTTCTTTGTCCTGCTGCTCCACTTCCCAGTTGTCAGCTTTCAGGTAGCTGTTGCTGAACAATTTGTTTGTGTCTGCTTAATTGCAGTTTTCTCTGTCTCTGTCTCTCTCTCTCTCTCTCTCTGTCTGTCTCTCACGTCCTTCTCAGGGTGCAATGAAAGTATTGCATGTGTGGACTGGGAGTACAGCATACTTTTGTAGGTATCTGCATATGCCCATGTGATGGCCTCTGCACCAATTGTTAGCCAGCATTTGCTAATTGCATGCAGCCAGTTGTGTACTGATTGCAGTTCTCACTGTGATTTCAGAACAGTGCTATAAAAGGTATGTGAGATAGGCGAGCCCTTTCAGATTTTAAGGGCAGGGACCATGCTGTTATGCTGTGCACAATGTTCTGTGAGTGTAAAGGTTGGTATCTCTCTCATATTTCCAGGTGTGTTGTAGATTAACATTCCTCCATTCATTTCTCCAGTTTCCTGTACTAACTGTGTATGTACACTGACACCTACAACTACTACTACTGTTAATGTGTGTGTGTGTGCTTTCCTTTCACTTTTGCTTGCACTTTGTTGCTAAGGCTTCAATAGTTGCCCTTTACAGTCACTACTTGTATGCCTGCTAGGTGTCTTGACTGTAGTGTGCTGCTGTAGCTTTCCTATTTTCCATGTACATTCACACCTTGGAATGCTTGCTATATCTGCTAGGGTGTTACAGCATGCAGTGTGGTCTGGCCATGGTGTGGGCCTTGACATCTATTAGGGTATTTGAGTATGCTGCTGAGCAGGCCCCAGAGACTTTCAGGTTCATCTGTTATGTGCCTCATGGAATGGTACATATCAGTGGGGTACACCCATTAAAATGTCTGGTATGCTGCAGTTGTGACTGTGGGTTAGCATGAGCATATGTATTACTACACTTTTTCTGCCATGCAAGTGATGAATACTTTCAGGACTCCATAGTTACCATTGCATGTGTTACACCTTTCTGCCTACTGTTTGTACATTTCACATGGGGTCTGTGGGGCATCCCTGTAAGTCATTCACTGTTGCTATGTCTAGGCTCTTAACTATTCAAATATGGTGGTGTCAGACCCGTCATGTGTACAGATATTTGCAGGTTGTCCACATTTCTGCCTCATATTTTGGTCAATATCTCATGCACACCTTTTTCTGGCAAGTCACTCTGGGCTCAAGTCAGAATATGGTGACAAACATTCAAGTTTCAGACTGCATACCCTTCCAAACATCCCACAAAGTGCAGACCCTGTTACTCTCTGAACTGTCTTCGTTGTAACATTATTTGTAATGTGTCCCTGGTTTTGGGCCTTTGCTCCACATATTTTATTACTTGGTCCAGATGTGTTCCTGTAAGAGGTTGTGGGGTATGGGCAGTGCTTATCCTGCTGTGAGTATGTGTGTGGCTTGCAAGGTGCTATAGTGACATTATTACCTACTAGCTTCCAACTAGCATGGCTGTTTCTGTTCACACACTACTATTATGGAAATCCACTAGTTTTGATAGTAATTCTAAATGGCATGCTTTGTGTACTACACATCTATATTCCCTTTACATTCATTCCTACTATTACATGATATATTTATTTTAGCACAATGTTCTTGTATAAGAGTCATGGCTTAGTGGTAAGTCATGCAGACTACTGTTTCCAAGGTCCTGGGTTCGGGACACACAGTGGGATTTTATTTTGCTTTTGAACTGAGTATAGGACCTGTCAATCAAAGTGACTAAGGCACTTTTAAGCAGTTGTAACCGGGTTAGCGCTGGTTTGCCCGGAGCTCACGCATGCGCACTGGCGTTTAGCTCCGCGCACACCCGCTTACAACCGCTTAAACGTGCTTACTCTTGCGCACACCCGCGCTATTTTCTTTGAAAGAAAAGAAAATGGGGAGACAGGAAAGTGGTGAAAAAGGGGTCACAAAGAGGGTAAGACAGTAGGGAAACAAGCTTGGGATGTGCAGGAGGGATGTAGGTAAGGCCCATAGCTGCCCATTTCTTCATCAGCAACAGCTGTGCATATGTATGTAATTTGGTGTGACATTTGAAACCTTCCACCCCTGAGAGAGGTGTCAGGACAACAATAATACTTGTTGTACAGCCAATTGTAATTGATAGGTTCCATGTCCAGTAGACATGTGTGCGGAATGGGCAGCTATGTATGGGGCGTAATTTTTTTGTGGGTACAGAGTGCCCTTTTTTTTTTTCAGGTGAGAGTGGTATGTCAGGTGAAGGAAGTCGGTACAGCTGGGGAGGTAGGTTGGGTAGGTAAACAGACAAGACAAACAAGACGCATACAGGGGTGGTGTATGACACGTGTGGGGGGGTTACGCAATTGACGGGGACGGAGGTTTGGATATCCAGAGCCCACAGATGGCAACAGTGGAACTGATATCCCCACCCATAGCCACTGTTCCTTCACTGCCCAGGACGGGGCTGTGCTGGGGGCTGTGTAGGCGGGGCAACAGGCATGCCCGTTAGTTGCGCCACCCATGCCTCGAGCTGGAGTAGGGGCTCGAGAACAGAGTCCCGAATCTCCCTATGCACCACAGTCCGGACGCTACGGAGGGTGAGTGGTGGTTCTCCTCCGGCCACACTTGCAGAGGGGGGGTAAGCCCCATCCCCTGCAGCGCTTCCACCCACAGGTGGCACAGGGCCACCGGAGGGGGTCCAGACTTGGCACTAGTGCCAAGTGCACTCGCCAGCTGAGGTGGGAGAGGTGGGTCTGCTGGAACCCGCCTTCCCTGTTGTACTATGTTTTGCATTATGTCATGACAGTTTGGGTTAGTGACATATAATACCATTCACAATTAGTTGTAACAGCATGCATTAGTATTCCCATTAACCAAACACCCAGATATTCACACCATTGAACAGTGTGCATAACACATGCATAATTTGAACAGAAATACACAGTCCAACAACATGCAGGGTTAATTGATGGCAACAGGCCATCAGGTGTGGATGTATGAACAGGGCAGATGCATCAACAGACATGCAAATATATATGACCCAACAGGACAAACGTCCAGGGGTGTTAATTGTGATTGCACATACCATTTTCACGTGGAATGGGTTATATGTGGTTATAGGGTGGGGTGAAGAAAGTAATATTAACACCTTGAATAACAATACATATGCTGTACATTTCTAATAGCTACAGTTATATACACACTACTGTTCTAACTACAGTTTCCTATATGATAACTATTTCAACTTGGTGATAGGACTGTTACTGCAACATCAATATACATTTTATGGTTCTTCATACACATTCATATCTAGCTTTGTTCAGCTACATCATCCTGCTACATTTGCTTTATATAGCTGTAGACAAGTGTGGATGTTTGGTATATCAGACAAACATCCTATCTGCATATTGCAGACTGAGAGCAACATATCCAGATTTTGGGATACACATTCCAGATGCAGCAACACTTTGAACAGATTTTGCTGTTTGGTTTTGAATCTCACATGCATTTCATTCTGTCTTGACTGCAGTATACTTTATTCAGGGTTATTACTACTGTATTGCTGGATTCATGACACTTTCTCACACTCTCTCACTTGCTTTCATTTTACTATTCAGGATGGTACTTCTAGGCTTTATTGACATGTTTTACCAGTAGTTATTACAATCCTTTCCAGCAGTCTCACTTCTGTCATGTTTCAGTATTTCCACAGGGATATATTTCACACATGTGATTTCATCATCTTCTGCAGCTATACTTTTCAGCCTGCTGCAGGTTGTGTACTATTTTCTTACAGGCAGGGCATTTTTATTTCAGAATATATGTCGGACAGTTTCATGTTTAGGTTAAACTTACAGGCTGACACACACTTTTGTAATCAAGCAATACTTGCATACACTTTCACACTGTTACTTGCAGATTTTATTCCTTACTGACTACACTGCACTCTTTTGCTGACTGTCATACTTTTATATTTCTTTACAGTTACTGGTAGTGGATTACTGACCTGCCTGGTGGTGCAACCGCACCAGCCTATCGCCATAGGCTCTGCGGTTCGCAGAACGGACACCTGCAGCTGTAATATAAATGAAGTAATATTGGAATACACATCTCCATAATATCAGCTAGTTTAATTTCTTACATACATAATTAAATGTTACTTACTCAGTAGTGGGGCGTTGGGTGTTTGCCGGGCCTCCTGGATCCAAAGGTTCAGTTGGTCCTGCTTGCGTCTCTTCAGATCCACATGGTGGTGGCGGACCTGCTCACCAGTCCTTGGAATCCCTGTGGCACTGGTGAGATCATGAGCCAACCGGTCCCACGCCTCAGCCCTGTATGCTCCCCAGAGGACCTGGCCCTGCATGAGTTGGGCCTCATGATTATGGACTAGGAGCCAGACTATGTACCTGGACTCCTCAACACCCCACCTCTGTGCTCGAAAGCGACTACCCTCTCCTACTCCTGTCATTCTGCCTGCAGGTCAGTTCTACAATCGTTTATGCTGTGTATTCCGCCTATGGGGCTTATATAGTCCGTTTTCCGCATATCTGTGATTGGCCATTTTGGAATTGTATCAACTTCAGTAAACCTGCATTGTCATGCTCTAGTTTGTATTCATTCCTATATATTAGCTATTATTGCATTTACAGGTACTGCTGTCATAGCTTAGTGGTTCTGTACCTTGAATATGGTGTATCGTATCCTGGGTTCGAACCTGGCCACTGCTTTTTATTTTTCATGACTGTCTAGACATGCTGAGGGGTGTGTCTGTGTAAAGGCAGTTTTGATACGGCTTGCTCAACGTTGCCCGTCGGTTAGCTTGTTTGCGCAGCTCCGCGCAAATGGGGTACGCTGGTTTAAGCCTCATTTGGCTATCGGCACGCATATTACACACAGCTCAGTTAGGGGCACATAGATTTAGCATGTTAAACCACTGCTCAGCTACGGGCACTCATTTTGCACCAGTTAAACCACTGCTCATCTACGGGCAGATGCACTCACCCTGTTAAACTGTAGCTCAGCTATGGGCACATCTGGCATTTTTTATTCTTTTGTTACCTCACATTTCTTCAATATAAATGGGCTATTTCATTACATTTTACATATATTGGGGTTTTATGTGTACATATTTGTCAGGGACTTGTTTCCTGCTTATTTTGAAAAAAAAAAAAATTGGTGTTGTGGGGGCTCAAACCATGAATGCCTGCTCTTCAGCCAACATCTCTACCCCTATGCTATTGCTTCTTGGCTTATTTTGCATATTTAGTTCTTATATGCTTTCCCACTGACTGCTAACTGTAGCTGCGCTACGGGCACGCCCATGCAAACGAGCGCACTCACGGTTAAACATCTTTACAATTTAAAAAAATATATAACATGTTCATTTATATATATTTTATGTTCATAGTCTGTGGGGGCATGTGTTGTGTTGTGTTTATTCACATTTCCATGGACTCTGTTGTGGGTGTTTACTTTGGGCACTTTTACACTTCTGGGGGCGTGTCTGCTTGCAGGGCTCAGCCTACGGACACGCCCTCTACTGTCTTACATGGACCATGTTAGACTTAGGTGTGATTCAGCATGCTCTCATGAATATGCAAAGCATGCTGACATCACTCCGTTTAACTGCAGCCTCCGTGTAAGAGTTATAACTCTTACACGGAGGCTTCGTAAATCCTGGGGAATATGTAATGATTGCTTAAAATGTATTTCACATTCTGATTGCCATGTAGTTTTGCATACGTGAAACATTATTTTTAATAAAAACGACTTTATAAAAGATCATGGGAGCTTTAAGTCCCCCAAATTTCTTTCCTTATTTGGCCAGTCTTTGAATATTATGGTGTCTACTTGGAAAGTATCCCACAAACACTTATCCCAACTTGAAAGACATCAGTGTTTCCTAACTAGGAGAATGAAAGTGGTGAGCACCTTTAGTTATCAAGACGCATTAAAAAGTCTTCCATTTGTTCTGCTTCATAAGGAGTCCTGTGTAGACATCTCTGTCTTGCCTTTTGGGCTATGAGAGACTCTGTTTTACTTCACTTTTTTCACCTCAGAAACATAAGTATTGATAGGTATACTCATGCCAAAACTCTCATCTTATAATGCAACATAAGTATGACTTCTTTGAGAGATAAGTTCATTACCCAAATGAGTTCCTACCAGTGAAATAAACTTCCACTGCATATTAAATGGGTAACTCATTAGTCACCTTCAAACCAGCACATAAATTTACCCCAGGGATTGTTAATGTGCCTTATCAAAAAGGGAGGTAAACTTTCTGACGATACTTCCGAGGGTAAATGGCTAAGCTACATATGATTGTTCCGACCACCTGCTTACTATCTACATATGAACCTATAAGGCTGTACTAACTCAGAAAAAGGGAATTAAGTAAATTCCTTTCCTCTGTGCTGCTGTTAAGATTGGTGACGTGAACTTAATGCTCCATATTAGGGAATGCAGAAGGGGTGCAGCACCCTGTGCAATGATTACCCTTGAAATTACAAGTAGTTCAGTGCAATGATCTATGAAGATGAGATAATTTGCAGTAGAGCACGGCTGATAAACTGAACTTCATTAAGTCCTAGTAAACCCATATAAGAATTAGCCTGGTATGGTCAACTACTGACAGTTTAATTGTCAATTTAAGCAGTACATTAAGCAATTTTATCTTTTTCAACCATTGTAAATGATACTGTATTTTTCTATAAAAGTGCAGAACAACTGTGTTGTTATGTAGTGTTAGTGGTTGAGAAGGGTCTCTGATTTGGGCATTTGATGAGTTACAATGGCTGTATTTGTAAACTGCTGCTTCTGGCA